>NC_136004.1:23469783-23677283 GCF_048128805.1 Centroberyx gerrardi
AACCACGTCTATGACTTGCTCTATTCAACACAACTGCTGATCATCAGTGTTATCGGTGCCAGCAGAGTGTCACTTGTCCCAGCTTTGTCCCACTACGAGCCAAGCACTAGGACCCTGGATCCCCTGGCCCAGTTAACCACCGCTTGTTGTTTAATTAATATGCATGCCAGCTCAATTATGACTGGTCCTTATCGCCTTCAACGCAATTCATTTCATGACACGCCATACCTAATTGGCCGGGCTGAAACGCAGCGAGACGAAAGAGCGTTTAATTCTTCGGATCCCCCGGTGAGGAAACTAACACACAGTCCTATCTGCTCACATGGGAGGGAGCGAAGGAGAGGAGATAGAGAGAGGAGAGGTGGAGGGAGGAGGAGACGGGGGGAAGCCAAGGAGGAAATAAAGGAGAGAGAGGGGAGTGGGACTTAAAAGATAATGATATGCCCTCTTTCACCTCTACATAAAACCAATCTAAAGGCATGGGGGCTGCTGTAAAGACAAATGCGACACTAATCCAGGGCTTTTCCCTGTGCAAGCGATGGCACACTTCAGGGAGCGACAGATTTGAGATGCAAGAGGACCAATTTGCCAATTTGTTAGCTAGTAACCATCAGTGTGTATGTGTGCGTTTGTGCACGAGTGACAATATTGTCCTCTATTCCTAACATTGTCAATATTTTCAAAACCAGCTTGTTTTTATCACCCAAAACCTCCCACCCAGTGAATGGATCGATCCAGAAGCTTGACCCGGATACAGCAGGGACAAATCAATGTGCTGGATGCGACGCGTGGGAAGCTGAGCCGAGGATCAAAGTAGAAAATAAGATCTGAACTACAATCTCTCTCTCTCTCTAAGGCCGGCATAAACACAACACATTTTCCTGCACATTTCTTGCACGCATAAAGCAGCCGTTTTTGCCATTGGTTAGTTGGTTTTAAAGATTGGACTGCTGCAAGAAAACCTCTCAGAAAAACTGGGATACAATAATTTAAAAAAGTAAAGTAGAGAGGCAGAAGGCATATTAAAATCCTCCTCTGAGGCTACAGTGAGTAAGAGAGAGGTAGAGGATCAAACACCTCCAGCCAGGAGTCAAATTATGGCATGCATCCCATTTATATTAGAGAGAGAACCTCAGATAGCAATGCTTGACCTCCCCACCATCGCTCTCCTTAAAGAGAGGGAGAGAGCATCAGCCGCTGCTTCATCGTACCATTTGTTACATTAGTAAATCCATGCTGTCTGTGTTTTATACCTAAGATGAAAGAGGAGAGAAGCAGTGTGGAAAGCCAAGGTGGGACGCAATATACAGGACTCAAAACCGATCGATCACATGAGCTGGGTAACAGAGTATATGAGAGTGTGTTGGGTTTAACCTCTTCAACCAGGGATTCACATGAGAAATGGACTTTTGCTGTAAGCTTCACATTCTGCATTTCAAGAAGAAGGAGTCCGACCACTTGCCTTATCATAGCCAGAGAAAAGACAGTAAACATTGCAAGTGATCAATGATCATTGCCTAATAAATTGATCCATTTTCTATTTGTATGGTGTAAAGTGGAGTTAAAACCGATGTCAGTATAACTTTAAGATGCACTTATCTGCTTGGCAAATGAAAGAGAAGCAGAGTGTGAGCTCAGAAGTAGGGCTGAAAGATATTGACAAAAAATCGAATTGCGATTATTTGACAGAATATTGCAATTGCGATTCACATCATCACAAGTTTTTTCTTGTCATAAATGTTTTAGAACTTTACAATTGTTTAAAGAAAATTTCATTTGTTAAAAAGCATCTTCTCAGGGCAGAAACTGTTAAGATTGGTTCTATCAGGTGACCAATCAAAAAAAAAGAGGAGGCGGGCCAATTTGAAAGGTCAAACGGGACGGTGACGGGCAGAGCTGGCATTGTCAAAGACAGAGGTAAGTTAGCTAACACAAATGTTTTTTATTTGTAGGTATTTAATTCACAATTTATTAACTGTCCTGTTAAATAGAAAGAGACAATGCTCAGGTGTAACAGTTTGCTGGCTATGTAAACAAGCTAGTAGTTACTAACGTTAGCTGGTATGGTCACCGCCATAGAGATCAGTTAGACATAGCCAGCTACATATTCTTTGGTCACGGCTTGTGTGCTAGCTAACGTTAGCTGGCTACATAGCATAGTTAGCTTTACTGAACTTGTAAGCAAATAAGCATAAAATTGCAGGAAGTTCATATTCCAATTTCGATTTTTTTTCTATTAATTGTTCAGCTGTACTCAGAAGTGTGATGTAATTGTTTATGGTCTCTATATATCAATAAACTGGCTCTTGTACTCTTGCAGCTTAAACCATATGAAGTATAAACCGGTGATCCTTCCCGTCCCTGTGAGCAGCTCATAATGTGGTGACTGTGACCTTGTCCCACTGGGGGAGGAGACAAACCAATTACCTTATCATCATCTGCCATGCTGGGGAGACACTCACTCACACACACACACACACACATGCACACACATGCACACACACACAAAATGGACACGAAGGCATGCACGCAAAAGCACACACAATATGGACACAGCATTGCGCACTTGCACATGCACACACACAACCCCCAGACACATGTTCAATTCATGCCTGGACCTAATAAGCTTAGTGGGAGAGCCATAAATTATCAATATATGGTGCAGAACCAATTTCTATTAAAATGGATCTTCATCACTCTCGCTCTGTACATGGCAGGCCACTAACTCACAGGATGAGAGGACAGAGAGAGAGACAGAGAGAGAGAGAGAGGAGGACTGTGATGAAGGCATGATCATGGTGGCAGCGGCACTGTTGGTGATATGTGTGTGTATGTTTGGCTGTGTGTGTGTGTGTGTGTGTGTGTGTGTGTGTGTGTGTGTGCGTGCGTGTGTGTTTGCGTGGGAGCATGGAGGCAGCTGTCTTATCTTTGCCCCACAGGATGTTCAAAATTTTGTGGCGGAGATAAACAATCCATGACAGAATGAGCGAGAGACACAGAGAGAGTGAAGAGGAGAGACGATGTGACTGTGCATGAGGATTCCTGCTGGGAAAAGAGAGGGGGGATGTGAGTGTGTGTCTTTGTTTGGGTTTTCTTTTTGGCATACGTGTGTGTGTGTGTGTGTGTGTGTGTGTGTGTGTGTGTGTACTTGCCACAGCCTCTTTAATCATTTATCTACCGTCTAACAGTGTGACGCCATGCCTCCAGGCTATGGCGTGTGTACTTTACGAGGAAAGAGGTTAACACACCAAGACACACACACACACACACACACTCACAAGCACACAGATGTACAAGATGTGGTGACGCAAAACATAGATGGTGACGCAAACATACAGATGTCATCACATACTTAACTTTCTCTTTGTCCATTTTTCAAACAAAATTGTACCGACCAAATATCTAGATCTAGATCTAGAAGTGGGAGATATAATGGGCCTACTAGTCTACCATAGATCTTCAACTTGCTCTTCTGCAAAGTAAAAAAATCTAGAGGTAATAGACATGTGCAAGTACACATGTGCGTGCACACCCTCTTAGTACTGCAAAAAACAGGTGTGTGTGTGTGTGTGTGTGTGTGTGCGAGAGAGACCGAGAGAGGGAGGGAGGGAGGGTGAGAGAGAGACAGAGAGATGGAGAGACAATTTGTGCATGTGCGTAGATTGCAGGTGCTGTGTCCCACGTGTCTATCTGTGTGTGTGTCTGTGTGTGTGTGTGTGTGTGTGTGTGTGTGTTTATGTGTGTGTACATCTGAGTAGAACAGATGATGAAAGCCAAGAGAGTCAAGACAGTCACATGATTCTGTTACAACAAAGTAGACAGTTGTGTGCTGTGCCACATGCCAGCTAGCATGACAGAAATGGACCAGATAAACACACACACACACACACACACACACACACACACACACACACACACAGAGTACATAGACCATATACTCCTCTGCAGTAAATAAATACATTACTTTAAAAATGAATTGATAAACAAGGTCTAGTTGCCAGATATTGCTGCTCATGCTTGTTACATGGAAATATTTTGTAGTATTTTGTGATGTGTTCAGCAGCGATCGCCCAGCAGGGTGACACAGGGAGGTGGGAGACGGTCCTTCAACTAAAGGGTCCAGGTTCAAGTATCCACCCTGCTGAAGTGTCCTCAAGCAAGACGCTGAATCCCTACTAGATCCATGGATGCTGTTCTGGAGCAGAGCCTGACCTCTGACCTCCCTGTGGAGGAGGGCAAGCAAAAAGACAATTTCCCTATGGGATCACTGATATATCAAGTTATTACTATATCTCTCCACTCTTTCCACTCCTCCTCTTTTTAGCCCTTGCTTTCACTTCTTCACTCCTTGCATTTATGACCTTCCCCTCTCTTTCTTCTCTCTCTCTCCCCTCCTTTCGTCTCCCTTCTTCAGAATCCGTTCCCCCCCGTCTGTCAGTCTCACTGTAAATCTGTTTCATGTTTTAATCTGTTTAATCTGTTTTCTTTTTCCCGCTGCCACTCCGTCTCACTTCCCTCTGTCTGTTCCCTTCCTTCCTACACCCTGTTGATTCCTCGCTGTCATCCTAGCAGTCATACACCGTGACCAATCAGGGCTTCTTACATTTTCTCACATCCACCCTCCTCGTCTCTCCCTCTCTCCCACCATAACACCCCCCCCGCCCCCCACTCCCCCCCGCCTCTATCCCTCATCTCCGTCTCGCTGCTTCCTCTCGGTTCCAGCCAGAAGTCAGAAGAAGGATTAATTCTCTTTAGTCATCGTTGGAGCAGCATCAAAGAGGCGCCGGCGAGCGAGACAAGAATAGAAAAGCGTAGCTATTTATAACCTGCTACAAAGAATGCCTACTAGCCGAAACAATAGCACTGCCTCAGCATCACACACACACACAGACACACACACGCTACAATACCTTTGTAACACAGACACACACACACCCGCGCACACAGTTAGCCTCCCACACAACAAAATGCCAATAAATGAAAGACAAGTATTGCACACACACATACGCACACCTCTCCTAAAGTGCAGTTGCAGTGAAAAACAATATTAACGTCCATCCATGTCTTTAAATAGACTGTATCAGTAATATATTGATAAGGTGACTTACACCAGAATAGAACAGAAACAGACACATCAGCAGGATATATTTCGGGTTATAAATATTTCAAGTTATTCCAGGCTGTTTCTAAGCAACTATTTCGGTGCCATGTAGTAATTTGATGTTAAGGGTGGTGAATTAATGTCTTTAATTGCAGAACTTTGGCTCAGTGAGGACTTTTAAATCTTTCATGCAGGAGAGCCATGGCTAAAACACACACACACACACACACACACACACACACAGTGTAGGCATCGGAGACAGCTAACGGATGTTGGCCTCATGAAGGACAGTGATCTCCCTTAATTATACATGATCTGTCACAGAGATGGAGGAGGGAGAGAGAGAAAGAGAGAGAGAGAGAGAGAGACAGAGAGAAAATATGAGTGGGAGATATTAAAATAGAGCGGAAGTGAGAATGGCTGGACAGATGAGAGAGACAGAGCAGTAGAGTAAGAAGCTGAAACTGGAGCAGAGAATAAGTGGGTGAACGAGAGAGCGAAAGTGGAAGGGAAGGAGAGGAGAGGAGCTGAAAGAAGGAAAGAGGAGAGGAAAGGAGAGGGGAAGGACAGACGGAAAGAATAGAGGGAAAAGAGTGCGATGGTGAAGGAGAGAGGGAGAAAGAGAGGTGAAAGGAAGGAGGGAGAGAAGGATGCAGAGGAGGTCAGTGTGTATTGATCTTGACGTGTCTCTCCTCCAGCAGGTCTGACTTAACATTAAGGCTGAACATGAGAGCAGCAGGCTGGACACATTCACCCGCAGGCTCCACACACACACACACACACACACACACACACACACACACACACACACATGCACACACACTTGTGGGCATACACAAGCACTCCCAGGGGCACACAGACAAACACACTCTGCTTGCATATTGCACACACAATCACATAAAACACACACACACACTCACTCTCTACCTACATCATATTCTGCTGCCAAGCTGTACTTGGAGTTAACAGTAAACAACTTAAGAATAATTACACTGTGCTGTAGGCTATTGTTGTTCTTCGTGGCCCTGGAGAGCGAGAATCCCATTCAACAACCTTCTAAACATGTACAAATATCAATCGAAAAAAAGTTTTACCAGGCTTTACCAAGAGCACTAAGTTCACCCAGGAGCTGTCAGACCTGTCACTTGTTCCACATGGGGAATACCGAAATGTTTTAGGGTGTCTAGCTGTAAGAGGGAAAAGTATAAGTTGGTCCCCGCTATATAACATTTCCTAACCAGGACTCACACACACACACACACTGACGTAAGGAAATGACGTGGACTTGTATGTCTGTTGTGCTTGTGTAAGAGATATTTATGGAATGCAAGTTGAAAACAGGATGAGTATTAATGTGTATAACCATAATGCAGTAGATCACAGCCATATTGTCTTTTATACGGGGCCATAGACCTGTGTTTGCACCTTTTTTTCCAATGTATTGTAATTGTGTCTTTTTTTTTACTGTGTCCAGTGTTTTTAACTGCCTACAGTATGGATTTTTGTCCTGAGTGGATGATTGCACAAGCATTAAGTCTGTGCAAACACATAATAAAGCAGCAATTCAGTAATGTTGACTTTCTGGAGACTTTCCGAGACATTTCTTGCACTTAAAGCAATGAAACATGACTAACACAACGATCCTCCCAGTTGTAAATCCTCATCCATTTCGCAAGCAAAATTGCATACTCTATTGCCTCAGACATTTCCTCACTTATCATGGCTTTCAGAGATATTTTACAGTCTTCATTTAATCAGGATAATCCATTCAGCACCAAACACTGTTTCCCAAGGGACCCTGGCTAAAGCTCGCATGTTTTATGCAACGAAAAAGAACCGACATTTTAGCAAAACTTAAAGAGAAACCTGAGGATCATAAAACTCACATTAAGCAAACCATTCCATAGTGAGTCTTCACAGGCACAATTTGAGGGCAAATTTGTCACAAACACAATTCCTATGATGCCACTCTATCTATATTTCGCTCCTCATCCTGACCTACATATTCAGCACAACGCAGAGACTCAGAGACGGAGATCAGACCAGAGAGCAGAATGGAGAAAATAAGAGAAGGGGGATGAAGCAGCGAAAGTAAAGTAAGAGAAGGGAAGTGTTGCTCCGCACAGAGGAAAGAGGAGTAGCGCTGTTGTCGAGCAGCAGAAGTGTAGCATGAGGAGCGCAGGATGTCATGAAATATGTAGGAAGGAGCAGCGCAGCACCGGAACACAAAGCCATTAAAGAAAGCGCTGGAGAATGCAGTCAGCTAGAAACATAAATGTCCATTTCCTTATCATGCACAGATACGCAGAAACACAGCTAAAAGGAGACACACACACGCACACACACATACACACATGGATGCCTGCATTCACTCATCCTCTGGTGAAAAGCCACTTTAATGGTCTCGGACACATACACAGAAGTTAACACACTTTTGTGCTCTCAAAGACACCGGCACACAGGTATACATGAGCACTAAAATACAAAGAAACATGCACAGACATATGCTCTCTCTCTCTCTCTCTCTCTCTCTCTCTCTCTCTTCTCTCTCTCTCTCTCTCTCTCTCTCTCTCTCTCTCTCTCTGTCTGTGCACTTTAATGCTATAAATCATTGATTGTTGTAGATGTAGAAGACAGGTAGTTTGACATGGAGTAAGTGTGTCTTTTCTCCCAGGGTCAGACATCAGGACCAAGTCAACTCTTTAAACTGAATATTGTGAAATCAAAGCATGTTGTTGATAGAAAGGCGGTGCTGGTGGGGAGGTTGGGATACTTTTGAAGAGAACGGTGCAATGCTGCTTTGTACTGCACATGTTTTACTCACTGTTTTGTATCGCACATGTGCTTGTTTGTAATTGTCAGTCGTAATTAGGCAGATACCTGGGTTTACCTTTACCTCTCTGGCAGCAGCTGGCAACTACAGCTCAAGGCCGGGCTGAGTTAAGGGCAGCAGCTGGCCAGTCTCTCTCACCTCCACAGTCACTAGAGGCACTACAGGCCCCCAAAAAACCTAATTTTTAACTCTTTGTGGCACAGGTCCATGTCTTAACAGGGAGAAGCAAGATTTTCCTCTGTTTAAACAGCCATGAAAAGAGAAAAAAAGGTTTAAATATCAGATCTTTGCTGACAGTACAAGCCTGCTATCCATTATGTAGAAGAATCCCATGATGAGGTCATTTGCAAAGGTACCTCAAACTATTTGTTCTATTTTTTTTCCTTTGGCCTTATGACAGTTTTCCAGCTGTCATTCAGAAAGCGCTGCACTTTTGTGGTGCTTTAGGGTTAGTGCATCGCTTCCCCTTTGACCTGTGTTCAGTTCCCCATGTTTCAAACAGCCAAGGCTCCGTGTCTGAGTGGAAACGCCCATCTAGAGTCAATGACCAAGCGACTTTCACCATCTCATCTTATCTCATTATGAAATGAAACACAAAACTGATCGTACATCAGCCGCACAGCTCTTCTATGCCTCATATGCCATATACAGTATATGCCATAGGTCAAAGGTTGGGTTAGTTTGGAACCTGATATTTCTCAACATAGACACAGCTTTCTGAAACTGGTGGGTGAAACTTCATCATTTAACTTCATTGTTTTTCTGAGGCCAACCAGGGGAGTAGTCTAGAGTATATGCAGGTTGTATACTCAGCTTTTCTCCGAGTATTGAGTAGACTCACTTATCAACCCAAGTATCACTGAAATGTCCATGATGAGAGGTCACAGTAAACCACCTTCCCCTCAGCAATGAATCCACCCACTCAAGCAGCACTACTCCGCTAAGCTTAACCCTGAACACAGAATACAGCTGGCAGTGAAAACACAGCCTCTTATCATAAGCCTGTCTTCTCACTCAGAGGGTGCTGGGTGCTACAGACACGAGTTTCTCTGTCTGTATGTGGCAGCAGCAGTGATACTCCAGGCTGGCTGGCTGGAAACAATATTTATCAGCGTTGCAGTCACAGCCAACAGAAACATAAACATAAACACACAAGGAAAGACACACACACAGACACACACATACACGCACACACACACAGCCTGACGTGAATGATTGCAATCAATATCCCAAACAGCAGTCCTCTTCCTCCCCCTCATCATTATTATCCTCACCACCACACCCATGGAGCTTCATCATCTCCTGTGCTGTGATTAAAACTTCATTCTAACTTCTCTCTGTGTGGATTGCTTCAAGCAGATCGTTTTTAAGTCTTTTCCAATGAGACCCAACACACACACAGCCCCAATAAATAGAAGAAACTATGATTAATGGTCTGACAGGTGGCTTTTTTTTCTTTTCTTTTTACATATACATATCTTGAGCATCACATGCAGCCCTCCGCCAGCAAATCACAGCGGGGTGAAAACTAGAAGAATGGGTCCAAAATTGGCCTTCGATGTAGCAAAAGCATGAAAAACACAATATGGGCAGCACAGCAATAAACAGGTTAGAGATATATAGTCTTGGGGATGAGACTATGCTGCTTTGATGCGTCCACTTGTTATGTCTCGCGGGGAAACGATGTCTCTGTGGACGTTTGCGATAATCACAGACGATGAGACGGGAGGTGGGTGAGGAGGCATGCGGGGGTTTGGAGTACCTGGATGCTGCAGGAGATCTCGGAGTCGTCCAGTAACCGGATCGTGCAGAGGATCTCCTGGTCCAAGGAGCGGATGCTGGGGCTGCGAAACCGGAGCATTTTCATTCTTCTGTCGGTTCGGTTTCAGCTCCTCATGTCAGCGGGTATGGCTTCACACACACACACACTCTCTCTCTCTCTACACGCACACACCCCTTCAATCGCTGGTCTCGTCGCCGCCTGTGACGCCTTTAGGGGTGAATGGATGGATGGAGAGATGGATGGATGGGTAAGAGAATGGATGGATGCGATAAGAGCGGCAGGGAGGAGAGCTTGCATCCGTCTCCTGCCTGCCCGCTGAAATACCTCGAGAAGGGGGAATGTCTCTCTCTCTCTCTCTCTCTCTCTCTCTCTCTCTCTCTCCCTCTCTCTCTCTCGTGGCCGTGTAACGTTATCCATACTATGCGCTCTTCTCGCGTGTGTGTATGATAGGCCTAGTACTATTTTTTTTCTTTTCAATTCAATTTTCAACCTTGGTATTCTACTTATCCCACGTGTGGTATCAGATTGCCTAATTAGCTGGTATCCATAATCACCTGCCCATGCGGAATTTTAAATAGCTTTATTAAGTTCATGTTAAAAAGAACTGATGCACTCGTAGGTTTTGATTGCTGTATTCACATGGAAATTAGCTGTTTTAATAGGCTACTCATCAATCTTTCCATAATTTACGATGTCTTGTAATTTGATAGAGATTGATGGAATACAAAATATTGATGGAATTATGCAAAAATACACGTACTCTCTCTCTCTCTCTCTCTCTCTCACACACACACACACACACACAAACACACACACACACACACACACACACACTTTTTTATTGCCATAACATTTTAATAGGGGATCAAATTTGCGACTGAAAAAACAAACAAGACATATTTTAAAACCGTTAAAACTGTAAAAATGTTCGAGGCTTGACATTACCAGGCGAAGTTTTATTTTCAAGAATTCGCTTATTTAGCTGCAGTGTAATCTATTGAGATGTGATCATGATACGGCGCACTGTCCCTTTAATCCCGAACGTTCTGAACGTGCTTTGTGCGTCATTACGTATTTTAGCAAAACAACTCTGCCAACTTCCGTCTTCGCTCAAATCCGATGATTCCTGATGATTTCCAATAGAGAATTATTGATCCCGGCGGGCAGACGAGGCTGACGCTTCTCTTTTGGCTGGGAGTCAATGAGAGCGTCTCATATTCGGTCCAATATATTTGTTTCCTATCAGATGAGCATTTGACTTAGCCAAACAGCGTAACGGTTAAGGTGTTAGTAAGCTACTGACAGAGTTGTGGGAACTATACATATCTTTAAATTAGTACAAAAAACAATGTTTAGCAGGTACTGCTGTTGACGCATGCGTGGTAAGGCGATGTTTCAAGATATTCGCATAAATTAGCTGCTGTATGCATTATAGCTAACCTGGCAGCTGACTCAGACCTATAGTGTTTAAATGGGATGCTAACATACCGACTTCGCACTGAGGTAATGATTAAGTATACTATTAGTTCTCCAATTTTAGACAGTTGTGCGCATGTGTGCGATGATGTCCTGACCCCACGCTGTTCCAGTCTTTTCCAGTGTTTCCACTGGCTGGAATAGGACTGTCCCAGTAGTTAAATCCAAGGTCTTTGGATATTACTGATCCAGCTCAAGTGTTTGGGAGCGACAACACTCGCCCTGTATGCCCGGGCAGGATGATCTACATCATCATGGGAGTTTCAGGCTGTGGAAAGTATGTGCAGTTTATATAATCTGTGGTTCAGTTTACAAGCATCTCACACATCAAGGATACATCACATAGAATATTAAATAGTATCACACCTATTTCAGTTATATAAAGATTGGGTCTTCTGAGGGAAAAGATATAAAGATATAAATGAATGCTTTTGAGAAAATAAAATTGCTTTTTGTCTATATTGGTGGGTGTTTGCCAGGTGATCAGTTTGCCCACCTTTTTATTTACCAATTCATCACCGGTTATAAAACACTGGTTTCTGTTACAAGGTCACCGTGACTCTCATTTAGGCTGCAGTAACCACATAATAGATCCATGTATGTAGGCTAAAGCCGCCACAGCTCCGGCTCCTATTGGTCCACACACACACTGGGGAAAAGAGTGAGCCATCTGCACCACAGTCCTGAGAGAGCCTAGTGTTATTTAACACCAAAATAAACTACAGTATGTCTATAATATCGCAGTCTCTTGCACTAGAGCCTCCAGATCAATGCTTTGCTTTTTATTGTATCTTGAAATAATCACATGTATAATCATATCTGTCTTTTCTGCCTTGTCTCTTATCCCATACAGGAGCACACTAGGGACCTTCCTCTCAGAAAAGGTAATTGGACCCCCCTCCTCCCCTTCTCCTGTCTCTGCACAGTCTCTGATGACTCAACACTCACCTGTGTGTGTGTGTGTGTGTGTGTGTGTGTATCCACTTGTCAGCTGGGCTGGCCCCTGTATGAAGGGGATAACTTCCACCCAAAGGAGAACATTGAGAAGATGTCTCGTGGCGAGCCGCTCACAGATCAGGTTAGCCCAGTTGTGTGTGTGTGTGTGTGTGTGTGTGTGTGTGGGGCGAAGTCCCTGCAGGTGTGTTGTCAGCTCTTAACTGAATGCTTTCAATCATTTGTGGAGTGCTGCACCGTTTCACTTCTGTCACCAGTAAATCATCCTCTCAGACTTACAAGAGGAATCAGTTTTCTTCAACAAGTAGCTGGAGAAACCTTTAAACAGTCTGATTCAGTTGATTCATTTATTTTTTGTTTGTTTAATTTCTTTTTTCCCTGTCCACGTTGGCTTTCAAGATAGAGGAAAACCTCCAAACAATGTCTGGCTATCTGCCAAAGTAGCTGGTTGGGCACACAAGCTTAACAACCAGAGCAGCCGCAGCAACCAGCAGTTGGCCGGTAGCGCTGCTTGGCGGCTGGTGATAATTTCCCACTCAGAAATTTCCTTTGAGTCCCTGGGAGAATTACCCCGGGACTCCTTCCACTAGTTTGGCATCTTTTAAAACTATTCCACCACAGTTGGCAGTTTGAGAATGAATGATGAAGTGAAGCAAACATGTAAATTCAGGATTACTGTCAGGCCGTGGAAAAGAAATGCGAGTTTCATGCCAGTATCAGAGTTGGCAGGTTGAGGTTGGCAGAGCCAAACGGGACGTGTGTATTTTCAGAAGCCTGGATAGAAGAGAATGTGATTCCTCTCATTCAGGTTCAGTTCTTTATATCAAGACATTGTGGCATCATGTGAATGTGCCTCCAGTTCATTTTGTAGCCAAATTAATTTTGATTCTACCTCTGATTGTTGTGTAATGAGACATCTGTTTGAGCTCCTGTCTCTGTCTGATGCTTTGATTCCCTGATTGGTTCTTTGAAAGAGACTCTGCATGTTAAGGCCGTTACACACAGGAAATATTGGATATGTAACTGTGAACAGTCAGATCCAACATAAACACCTATGCTTCATACAAATTTCCACAACTTCTCACACACAAAAAAAACAACACAATCTTGTTTTTTAACACCTTATTTTCACTGTACAGAGAAACCATCTTGTTTTTTAATATTTGGATGTATTTTTGTCTTAGAAGAGCAGAATCTGCACATTGGTATAATACCACTGATAGTGAATTTCTGAAACAATCTCTAGTCTGCCTGGTGCTTCTCAGTCTTTTCAGCCAGTGACCCCTAAAAAAGAAGTGTTGCGTTCTCGTGACCCCTGTGGCATGGTGACCTTTGACAACAAATGAGGATTTTTTTTTTCCTATTTCTGCCTATTTAACTTTAGACTTATCCTTTGGAAGAAAACAAGAGGCTGCAAATAGTCATTATTTCACAAGAAAAATAACATTCATCACAGGATTAAAAACAAAATACTTTTTATTTTTATATATCTCGCAACTCCCTGGGGAATTCCGACCCGCAGGTTTAGAAGTAAATCCACCACTTGGAGCATTATTCCAGTGTGCAGCTTCTGCTTTTCAGTTTTCAGCTTAAGTTGCCACCACTCTAACATCACCTAAGATCACTTTTGTATATGCTGCAGTCTGTTTACAACAAAAAATGTAACCGCTGTCGTTCTTTTGTTGTTTGGCACTCTTAGGACAGACTGCCTTGGCTTCTCGAACTACATGATATCATTGTGAAGTAAGAATACACACATCCTCAACACAAACCCCTTTATATATCTACACAACATGTACACTCACTCATGTACAGACACACATGCATAGATCCAGTCGTGAGCACAGATGGTAGAAAGGGAGATGAAGATAGAGGGAGAGGGAGAGAAGCAAGGACACGCAGGCATGAAAATGTGAAAAAAAAAAAAAGATCAAAAATATCAAAGATGGTTTTGAAAATTAAGATGAAAACCGGAGAGAGGGGGCAAGGGGAATTTTGGGGAGAGTAAAGACAGATTAAGTGAGCAGAGAGGGGAAATGAGGAGAAGTTGAAAGTGTGACAGCTCTTTCTTAAAACGTGTTGCGGTGACATCAAAGAGTTCCTCTTCCACAGTTAGTCACACTTTCCTCCCTTCTTCTCCCCATCCGTTCGCCTTTGTTTCCCTCCTCTCCACCTCCAGCATCTCTACTTGTTTGTGACAGGACTGCACTTTTTAACTCCCACAAACGGATGTGATTTTTCTGTTTATTTTCCCATTATTTTTAGCTTTTTTGTGTTGTTTAGATCACATCTTGGTGTACATTTAAGTAGTTATTATTAATTCACACCTATCCTCACTGGCTGTGTGTGTTTATGTGTGTGTGTGTGTGTGTGTGTGTGTGTGTGTGTGTGTGTGTGTCTTCCCGTCACAGAGAAAGGAGTTCAGGCTCTGACGCTCTCGTTGTGTGTTCTGCCCTGAAGCGGATCTACAGGCAGATCCTTCTCTATGGTTCCAAAGCCCTCCCTTCCTCTTCCAGTCCAGACCAGGAACAGGAGCCTCTCGCCATCCCTGACGTCTTCTTCCTCTTCCTCTACGGCGACTACGATTTCATTCACCAGAGGATGGTGGCCCGGAGGGGACATTTTATGAGCGAGGACCTGCTGCGTTCCCAGTTCGACGTTTTAGAGCCTCCGTTGGACGAGGAGAACGTTTTGCCGCTGGACATCAGGAGGAGCGTCCCTGAAATCGCCATGGAGATAGAGACGCACTACCTCAGCCGTAACCAAGGCAGCAGACAGACGTAGAGACGGCTTCTATCATCTGTGAATGAGAACGGCAATTGGGAACAGTTTGGTAATTTTGTGAAGTGGATCAGGAGATGTGTTCATGTCTCTAATCCCAAATTCACATCTGTGCACAGGTGCAGAGTAAAGCACAAATCAATAATCCAATCCCAATAACGCACTGTGATTGATGATTTGTTGATTTGATTGATTGATGATTGATGATTTGTGATGAAGGTTTGGTTTGGTCCACTCACGAGCATTTCAGGACGTTAACAGAAGGACAGAATCTGTACAGTCCCACAGTTTATTTGCGATTTCGCAAGCCACAGCTAGCTAAAAGCAATTTCAAAACACATTCTAAGTACCAATATGAGCCGTAATTCATATCTCACAGGGTTGTGTATTGTGACCAAAAAGTCCTCACCATTTTTGTAAGTGAGATATGTACTTCCAATAGTATGAAGAATAAGGTTAGATGTGGACATGAGAAATCGAAGATAGCGAAGATATTACTTGAACGAGAAGAGGATTGTGGGAGTATTGTGAAACTTTGCATCTTTAAGTTTACATTTTTCACAATAATGGAACTTTTACTTCCTTATATTAAGTAGATACTACTGAATAAAAAACAGACATGATTTCTAGTAAATCATTTTCTCAAGTGCTGTAAACCGTGATGAGGTTTGATAGTGCAGTATAGAGGATTGAAGTGTCTCGCCTGACTGACTGACCTGAATTTGCCTTTCGATGCCCACAGTGCCGTGTGCTGATGTTGCTGTGGAATGGTTTGCAGTTGCATCAGTACAAATAAATGAAGTTTTGGCAGATTGATGCTTTTGGCTGAAAATCTTTTTACTCCAGTTGTGTTTTTAAGTTTGTTTTGTTTTGAGTGAATATTTACATGGTCATTTACAGTATGTGCTGACAGCTCCATGATCCAGGAAAACCATTCATATCTCTGAAAATAATGCTGTTAATTCCTGAAAAATTGACTTTTGGCAACAAAAGTTTTCTTGATCAAATATTTTGATCCAGCAAAAGTTAGTAATAAACATTAAGTCTAAGGTTAAGTTAGGTTTGGAAGAAAAAACATAAAAACCTAGGTGGACAGTAGCATCAAAGAATGAGCCCAGAAATGCAGACATGTTGTGTGTTTTAGTCACTAGCTGCATGATGATTTACCAGACTGTTGAAAGTTCCTACTTCCACTGATTCAGGTTCTCCAGATGACTCCCATTGACCTTTCTCTGTTTTTCCCTCCAGCACTAGAGGTTTCTCTCCTGGTCTGAACCAGATTATGAAAAGTTCAGGGCGCTCTGCTGAAGTAGCTGACAACTTGGAAGTCTGTAATAAGAGGAATGGTTTTGGATGGTTTTGGAGCAGCCCCTGTTTCAACAGAAGAGTCTCACATTATGTTTGTTGATATCATTTGGTCTGTCACACTTCCTGCCAAGCTCTAACACCAGCTGCCACTGCATGCAAATGTACCAACCAATTAGTCATAAAGCACAATCTCTACGCAGAATACGATAAGGCAAAACGATTAAAGGGATTTAGATTAAATCCCTTCTTGCTAAAGATTTAGCTTGTTACACCAAAAGGTTCCACCCAGGCTACAGGTCAGGTCAGGGCTTTGTGATCTTCAGAAGACCCCCAACACACACACACACACACATACACACACAGCCGACCATGCCCGTGACACCCCCCACCCCACTCTCTCCACCAAACACACACACACACACCTCCACTGAGCACAGTAGAGCTGTTTTTGTGGCGTGAGTCATCTTCAAACCCCAACCCGAATATTTTAGGAGCTTCTAATCCAGACAAACCCCCTCGGCTACTCTCATATCTCACACATACAGGCACGTGGGCGCACACACACACACACACACACACACACACGGAGATTAAAACCTGCTCATTCAAACACACACACACACACAGACAGACACGGAGGCACTAGACGCACACTGGTTGACAAGTGTGTCACATACACAGATATCTGATGACAGTACGTGTCCCGTGTGTGTGTCAGTTAATCCAGTAGGTTTCCAAGAGCGAGGACACAAACACAGGAGTGGAACACATGGGGGACGACACTCTCACATGCACACACACACTTCTTGTTATACTATTTCATAGTTACATTAATCGCAGCTTTACCTGATATTCTGTTTGCTAGTTTATTTAGTCTGAAACACACCTTTTTCCTGTTCCTGATACAAAATGAACTACACAGTGTAAGGGGAACATCAAGTCGGGACAAAATCATCATGAGGGAGCAGGATTCAGGGTGTGTATGATAAATCCCTCTCTCCTATGACAAACTGCACTTTCCACTCCTACTCCCACTGTGGCTCCCTGTGACAAAATAATTTTCTCCTGTGCTTGCTCACAGGACAACAGCTCAGCAGATGTGGAGGTGCACACTAGTAAGTCATGGAGTTAAATTATCATTGTAAAGAATAAAGTAAAGAATATCGTTGTCAAACATGTTATGGCATTTACTTAAAATGCAATTTGATCATACCAGGTTTTATGTGACACAGTCATTCAGTTCATGTTTTGTTGTGTGTGGAATTACTGTCTGCCATAAAAGAGTCACTATCACATGTTTACCCTTGGTGGCAAACATCTGATCTATCCATGGCTGTCATTATAAAGAAAACTTCAATTACAATTACATTACAATTTCTACCAGTTTAAACGGGCACGGATGGATCAGATCTGTTTCACAAAGAGTTAAAAATCTAATCTTTTGTGCCTGCATAAATCCAGCCATGGAAACCTACATATCTAGTGTGTCTCCAGAACTTGGGTGTAGCTGCCCTCTTGTGTTCATGATACTATAGTACAACAGATAGGGAGGACAGACAGGTGTAAAAGTCCTGGTTAACAACTGGACTGGAAAATTATTTACTTGCATTATTTACTCTGATTTAAGTCACTAGCCACTGAGATGTGATAAACCATATGTGAATGAAATCTGATTTACTTAAGCCACCGGTTTCTGAGATATGGAGGAAATATGATGACAACCACAACGATAATAACAATAATTATAAGTTTGCACAGTAATAGAGTTGACCTGACCAGACCAACATTCATTCAGCAGTCCTGGGGTTTCCCAGAGGCTTTGTACCAGTAGATCAGTAGAAGACGGGATGGTGGGTTAATTATTTTTCCTAAATTTTATGAAGAAAAAGTGGGATGCTTCTGTCAATCAGAAAAGATGGCAGCCCAGTCCGTGTTTATTTTTCGTCTTTATTGAGACAGTTGAGATATGTGATCCTAAGGTGGGGCTCTGAACCTTTACACCATCTCTGGACACAACAATGTTTTTACCAACCAGAGAATGTGTTAAACTAACTGTTCCCCACTGGTGTAGCCCTCTATAATTGTGGAATTAAGTATTTTCTTAAACCTAATCCTAAAACTAGTTGCAAAACAACTGTAAATAATACAATGAACACCAAGCCATATAACACCGCTGCTTAGGCGTTATACTTACAGTAAATTAGCAGCAAGAGAATCTGGCATAAATTGGAGATGTTGATTGTCATCAACATGAATTAATATTTTCGTGACAAACAGTGCATAGAAGACATTTTAGGCACAACAGAATTATGTGGATTCCTATTCATCAAGACCTGCAGAGTAGAAGTGAGTGACAGTCTCCGATCTACAAGACTAGCAGTCCTAGTCTATGATGCTTTACAGATGGCACAGAAAAGTAAACAACAGCAGCAATCCACTGTGTTGCATGTGAGAATGGCATCAAACACTGTCGGACAGGTTTGACTGACCAGGGCTTAATTAAGCAGGCTTTCATGTTAGTTCACATTCATGTTAGCTAGTTGAGCAAAATGACAGAGCTAAGATACATACAACTGTAACAAACTGAAAATCCAAAGGGATATACTTACAATGCTCCCACTCATTAATGCACAAAACACTGTAACACGGTGGATTTACAGTCGTGAAAGCAACAGAAGGAAAGAGCAGCAAATTCCAGACATCAGTAGTCAGAGCAGATTAGAAGTGTAAGTGTAAAAGCTGTAGATAGGCACATACTCATCAGGTTTCTTAGAACTGATGTATTGAGTCGACACCAGCTCACCTCCGCAAAGTAAAACAAGAGACGCTTGTATGCTCCTAGTCCTAGGCTGGATATATTTTCATGGCTGAAAAAAAAACATTTCTTCTGTTTGAAAGCGGTGAGATTACATGTGCAAAAAATCAGACTTTTTGAGCCTGTGTAGCCTCTAGATGAACATCCACACTCTGGGTTTGGGTAGCACTAAAACTAGATAGGGCTGTGGTCTGACAATAAAATGCTCATGTTTACAGTTCCGTGGAAAAACCCTGTGTCTTTATTTCATATTAGCCATCCCCTCCACTTTGAATTTATCTTTCCAGCTGAGTCTATTTATAGGGTGTTTCTGCTTTACTAGACACCCTACAGTGGAGAGAGACAAGAGCGACAAGATGAAGGGCGAGTGGGAATGACACGCAGCAAAGTTTTGTGCTCCAGGCTCAAATCTTCGACATTGCAAAAACACGATGTGCTACCAGGACATCTGAGTGTCTCTGGGTGTTAAAAGCTTTCATTAGACTCGGTCCAGGTGTCAAGGTGAAAGCGGCCTGAGCTTCAGAGCGTGGCAGCAAATGCATTAAAAATACACGACTTGCTTCTGAATATGTATGTATGTTTTATTGCTATACATCTATGTGAGGGTGAAAAAGTCCCTGTATGGACCGGTGCCAGCGCAAGTCACTAAGTCCTGACTTTGTAAAAAAAAACATTTTATGGTTAGGGGATGAGTGTTACTGTTATAGAGTTAGGGTGATTGTTAGGGTAAGGTTTAATAGAATTTAGTGCTGAGGTCTAAAGTTAGTACTGGAGGTTAATGAATGAATGTAAGTCAATGGAATGACTTCAAAAGCACATCAATACACATATTGGTTTGTGTGCATGTGCACTGGCATGCATGTGTGAGAGGATTTGACTGTGTATGTGCCAATATGTGTGTTTATGTGTCTAAACCTACATGTGCATTCAGGTTTGTGTGTGTTTACGCATATGTGATTGGATCAACGTCTGTGTGTGTGTGTGTGTGTGTGTGTGTGTGTGTGTGTGTTAGAGACTCAGCAGATGTTCTACAGCAGCTGTGATGTCTCCTCCAGAGTTAATGAGGGCCTGAAGGTTCACCTGTCGGTCTGTGAAGCCCATAGAGCTCAGCTGGTCCAGCTCCTCCTGGAACTCAGCCTCCTCACCATGGACCTGAGAGGATGAGAGGACGTGAATTAAGCCAGTGTATCCTCTGCGTGTGTGTGTGTGTGTGTGTGTGTGTGTGCACACAAGTAAAACATTCTGATAAAGAGAAACATTGAGCAGAGTTTAACTGATTTTTCATTACTTATTGCTTTTTTTTTGACTGGCCACAGGGTTGATTTTTTAAAACAAATTTTGATTTACTTTTTTCATTGCCCAGGGGGGAAATTCTCTCCCTTACTCTGTCATCTGCTCTGTTTTCCCACTGTATCAATAAAGAATATAAATTATACACAAAGGTGAGTAGACTGCCCACTCTCTTTTTAAAAGATCCAAGGATTTACCGGAGATCATAAAAATGTGTTTAGTGAGATTTAGTCAATAGAAGAAAGTGGTACTTCTTTTCTAATTTGACAGCACTGAACAAATGCGTGTGGGAAGCACTCGTCACGGCTCCTGCTGTTGTTATGCGACTACTGAAAAATCACTTTAAGTGCGCCGCTCTCTCTGTAAAAAATGAAATATATTTAACTTGTAGAGCTTGGTGCACTAAAAACAGTTCTGAGCGCTGTTAGGAACAAGCAGCATCATGTACTTTCCATTTCTAGTAAGAAGAAAAAGAAGCCAGCAGCACTGTAAAGAGAAGAAAACCTGACTGGTGGTATTTCAAATTCAAGAGCAATTCAAGACAAGTTAAACAAGAAAAATTACGAGGAAACACTGAAAAAGTTTAGGTACCTCAACATTGGTGTTAGCCAACGCCTGCAGCATCTGTTCTACAAACTGCTGCTGCTGCTCTGTAACCGTAGCAACGTGAGGACCACTTCCTGATTGGTTGTTAAGGACAGAGTCAGGTGGTAGCTCGGGGGCGGGGTTAACACTTGTTCCAATGCTTCCGAGCCCGGCCCTACAACACAGGCATGTATGAAGACAAGTTAGTGGTCAACAGGTCACAACATACTGGCCACATCACTAAACTCATGAAAAGTTGTACAATATCTTTAATACAAAGCTGGCAACAGCACTGCTTCAACACAGAGAAACAGCCATCATGGGAGTATTGTATTATATTGTATTGGAGCGCGCTGCCTTTGTGTGTTTACTCACGCAGGTATGAGGGCAGGAGCCTCTGAGGCGAGCGTCTGCAGGCCCTGTTGGATCTGGAGCAGAGCCTCCATGGCTCTGGGGTTCAACATGGCTGACAGCAGCTCTGGACTCTGCATCTAAAGAGTTATCACTGACCATTAATGAGGGAGAGACCGATCGGCAACACTGTTGGTATTGGAGCTTCAGCAGAGCCTGTGTGGCTCTGTAGTTCACTAAGGCTGATTACTGCCTCTGGCTACTGTATCTGAAGGTAAAGTGAACACAAACAATATTACTGCACTTCCTGTACAAAAGGGCCAATCAGATGTGTGGTTTAGGATTTTTCATGTAGCTTTGTAGTCATGGTTGGCCACCCGAGCAAAAGAACACCCCCACTTTGACTGGAAAAAACCCTAAAACCCCCCAAAATATCCCAAATTCCATTATTCATGCATTCATTTTCATAAAGAAAAAAACACTGTTTAGCACAAAGTCCATCAGCAGCATCTGCTGAACCCAAGTGGCACTGTGAGCAATGAGGAACATGCTATTTTACAAGAAAATCATCATACAAGAAAACCTGGTCACCTGCCTGGTCTAGTTAGAAGGTGGAGTGTTTAACAGTGAGGAGATAAACTAACCTGCTGTAGGAAGGCAGGAAGCTGTTGTCTCATCTGCTGCTGCAGCTGAGGATTTCCTGAGAACAAAGGGTGGCTCAACAGCATCTGAAACAGTATGAGAGAGACGAGAATTATAGCGTGTTACAGTGTGTGTGTGTGTGTGTGTGTGTGTGTGTAAATGTAATTTATGCTTCAATGAAAACTCTGTACCTATAGCCACACTGAGGCTCATAGATTGACCTTACTGTCAAACTACATGGTGGGGGAAGCAGACAATACTGCGAAGTTGCCCAATGAAAACAAGTGATCTGATTGCCTCTCCATGCATGTACCTGTGCGTATTTGTGTGTTATGTATCCATTACTGATGCGTGTATTACCTGTGCGGCCAAGTCAGGGTTCTGGCTGAGGCTGTTCAGTAGACTGCTTACATATGGCCCAGACATCAGGCTCTCCATCAGGCCTGGATTGGCAGTGATCTCCTCCAGCAGAGACTGCATGCCTGGGGCAAGAGGGGGGAAGCCGCACAACATACACAGCAGGTAGAAATGTGTATGCACACACAAACACAGAAAACAAAGAGAAAAGAGAGGAGAAAGGGAGGGATGACAAGATGACTGAATGAAGAATAAGGGGGCGGCCACACTGATCCGTTGTGTCTGTTTTTATATGTAATTTTTCAATTAATTTTCAATGACAGGTCTCCGTCAGAAGTATTTCTTGGTTTGTTTTGAGAAAAACTGCGGCAATGCAATATACACCATGTTGTACGAATCATCAAAGGATTACAAAAACAAAGATAAAACTGAGAAAGCCTGGTATAATGTTGGGATGACTGCAGGTTTGCCAGGTCGGTTTGATATTCCCCATATGAGTTAATGCCATGAACTCACTCATGGCACTGAGTCTTTTTCTTCTTTTTTCTATGAAGTAGCACCGCTACAAGCAAGGCCTTCTTGGCATCCATGTTGTCTTCTCACTGTCCTTCTACCACGGCCATCAACAACCCAACCCAGCGGACAGAAATAATATCCATCAACAATTATGTTCGTTTTTTGATGGATCAGTGTGGCCAGAATTTATAATTTGGTTATTTTGTGTAGTAAAACTGTGTGGCTGTGTGTTTTCTTGCCTCCAGTAATGGTGTTTGGAGAGGTGGGGTCAGGTACGGGCGTGGAAGTCAAGTCTGTGGGAGGATCTGGCCAGTGGCTGGAGGGGCGGGTCTGCTCTCTGTCTCTCCTTGTTGGCTGGGAATTCCCAGATGATGAAGTTGCCAGTGGGTTTGACCCTATCTGGATCTGGGAGAGGGAGCGGAAAAGAGGAGAAAAAAATAAATGGGGAAAGAGAGAGCATGAAGGACAAGCTAGGAATACTGCATTAGTTTTACCTTTGGACTGGTAACTTACATCATTTCTATCATGAGATTAATTAGGTGTATTTGTTGGTTGTGTGTGTGTGTGTGTGTGTGTGTGTGAGAGAGAGAGAGAGAGAGAGAAAGAGAGAGAGTGTCTATGCCCCTGTACCTGCGGAAGGTTGAGACTATGTTCCTGTATTTTCACGTCAGTCTTCTGACAGCCATCAACATCACCAGTGATGGTTTCAGGGTTTCCTTGCGCTGGCGTCAGGTTGCCTAATGCTCTGTCCTGGTTACGCATCACTTCCTGTATCATGTCAGGATTCCTGACAAGCTCTAGTATCTGGAGAAAGACACATCAATCAAGGGAAAGAGAAAGGAAAGGAAACAGGAAGAAGATATGGGGAAGAGAGAGAAGAGACAGTTAGGGAGGGAATAACAATGTTTAAGTCACAATGAAATACAAAACGACCTTTTCACCTTGTCAATTTTTTTTGTTTTCTTGTATTTTTACATCCTAATCACATTACTTTTATTTCTTTGAAAACATTTTTTTTTACTTCATGGCGTACCAGTAGACATAAAAATTCCAACCATCACAGATTTTTTAACAATCTCCCCCTCTACCCCTCCAATCATATAAGACCTTCTACAGCGGTGCATTTTTGGGTGTTCACCCCCCAAAAACCCTGTTTCATTTTCCTAAGACACTGTGGTTGCCTCCTGGTAGCTGGAATCTATTCATTTTGAAGAATCTGGAATTTGTGGCAAGATTATGCGCAAAGAATTTCAGAGTGGATTGCATCACCACTTTTGAACAATCCCTCCCTGCAGTCCCCCTCCCCTGAAGTGAGACGCCATCGAAATGCTGTTTCCATGAGACTTTAGCATAGATATGCATTCAAACTCTGTCATTCCCTTACACACAGACACACATGCACACACAAATGCTTATCACAAAATACTTATTTGCACAGAAACTATTTTGATGCAGTTTTTAAATTGACCACACTTGCTACACAAATGCACAATCTAACCTAATGCACCCATCCTGCACACACACGTGCCCCTGCTCTGCCACATACAAACAGCACACACCCTGCCACTCACAACTTCCACCACACCCGCACATCACCACACACACACACTCCTTCTTAACCCGACCGACACCCACCTGTGTAATGACGTCTGGGTTGTTGAGCATGTCGCCCACCTCTGGGTTGGTCTGCAGGAGCTGCTGGGTCTGGGGGTTGGACAGGATGAGCTGTCTGGTGAGCTGGGGGCTGGAGGTGGAGAGGGTGTTCTGCACCAGGTGGCTGCCCAGCACACGGCACATCATCTGCGGGTCGGCCAGGAGCTGCCTCTCCATCTGCCGCTGGAGCGCTGGGAAGAAATCGGGACCGCTGGCAGTTAGACCCAGGCTGCCCAGACCTTCCACTGTGGGAAAGGAGGAGGAAGAACAGCAGAGGCAAAAATCAGACAGGTCAAAAGAACAAGGAGCATATAAAAAAGGGGGAAGTGATCTGACAATACAATTATGTTTTGGCACAGACGTTTTGGCTGTCAAGTCTTCCTCAGCGGCTTTGACAGTCGAAACGTAAAAAAAAAGAAAGGAAAATAAATAATAAAATAAGAAGAAACAGAGTGCAGGCTATCTTTGTTTATTTCAAGATTGGCAATATTAGCTGATGCACCAAAAATAAACAGTAATGTGGGGGTAAAATGGGAAAGGAGAGAGTGGGGAAGGAGAGAAGGGAGAGAGGAATGGTGGGAGAGGGGAAGGACAGGAGAGGAAGAGGGGTGGAGAGGTAACAAGTGGAAGAGAGGGAGAGTGATAGAAGGAGAGAGGGCAGAGACAGCCAGGAGAAGACCAAAAAACGAACTGGTACACATATAAAATACAAAAGTGGTGTGATGGGGTGAGATGGGACAAGGTGTGAGAGAAGGAGGGATGAATATGGAGGCAGGGGGCGCCTGTGTTCTGCATCTCTTACCCAGGCACAGGGGAGAGGTGGGAGATGGAGTGAGGTTATCAGGACCGGGGTCAAGAAGGGCTGTCATCTCTGATTGGACGGTTTCTGAAGCAGGATCACTGGTGGGCGTGGCAGATGAATGCTGCGGCCTGGGACAGAAGGACCATCAATTAATCTAAATCTAAAGTTCTAATATTGCTGTTAAAACCATGTATGCATATGTTTATCTATGTGTTAGGGCTCAAGTGAGAATTTTGGGGTCTGCTACTGATGTTAGCTACTAACATTTTATTTGTCCATTACATAAAGGACTATAATAAAGACTATTTGAACTAAAACGGTTTATCATTTCAGCAGATTATGTCAGAGCATCAACATATCTATTACCCCATGTATGTATGTATGTGTGTGTGTGTGTGTGTGTGTGTGTGTACCTGAGGACCATGCAGAGGCTGACTGAGCCATCCTGTCCTTTAAGCTGACTCAGCAGTTCTGACTCACTGAGGACCCGGCCGGAGTGGATCAGCACCAGCCGCCCTGTGCGGGTCCCCAACCGCTCTGCTACACACACTTTCAGCTGCACACACACACACACCACACACACATAAACACACTGTGTCAGCCAAATATTTAGCAGGCAATAATAGCACTAATGTTTGCCTAATCTCTGGCTCTGGACAGCACTATTTATAGCAGCATGCAAACAATGAATTACTGATGTTGAAATCCAGAATGTTATTTAAAATACTTTACAGCTAAAGGTGCAAATCAAGCCACCTTTGTTACAAAATAGCATACAATAAAATGAATCAATACAAAAATAAATAAATAAACATATCATTAGAGGGAGTGACGCATCACTATATTTGCCCCCATCATCACCGCCCGTGCCGACCTGTCTGACGGTGCAGTCTCCTCTCACGGTGAAGTCTTCCCTCTCTGTGAGACTTTTGACAGCAACCCGGATCATTTCAGAGTATTCACATTCACGTGATGCTCTCGGCTCATCCCTCACCGCGCCGGACATCTCCGTCCTGTCCCGGGCTGACGGACGGACGGACGGACGGACGGTGGAGGACTTGGAGAGGAGAGGAGCGCGTGGTCCCGGTGCGTCCGGTCTGTCCGATGACGAGGCAGAAAGTTGTCCGGATGGATGCCGAGTCTGACCCGACTGCGCAGGGAGGCGGACAGATCCCGTTATGTCACAGTTTCTGTTCCCCGTTACCTTTTATCCTTTACAGCTTTAAACATTAGGCTCATTATGTAGCCAGAGTCAACTTAAAGATACAGGCCTAGTTTACCCCAAAATGATCAAATTAAGTCATTAAACATTTCAAATTGTAATTTTTGAGGTACTGGCACTTTACTTGAGCATTTCCATTTTGTGAGACTTTATACTTTTACTCCACTAGTAGGACATTTCAGAGGGAAATATTGCACTTTTTACTCCACTAGGCCTACATCTATTTGACGGCACTTTGCAGAATAATGTTTTACATGCAAAACATACAATAAGCTCATAAAATATGTTGCATTTTTAGAGTTTAAACTCCTCATCAGTATATGGAGCAGTTAGACCTACAACATTTAAATACTTCTTATGTTAATGCATTAATAATTTAACACTCTGAAAGGGACCGTTCTTCATAATGAGTAGGCTACTTTTACTTTTGATACTCCTACATTTTACTGCTAATACTTATATAAATGTTTGAATGCAGAACCTTTACTTTTAATGAAGCATTTTTCAATTATAGTATTATTACTTTTACTTAAGTAAACGATATGAGCACTTTTTCCACCTCTGGTGGTTTATTATTTAAAGTGACATTTCATGGTTTTATTTTTTGAGGTGTAAAGACTGATTAACTTAAAGAGTTTAGATGGAACTAACTCGCTGTGTTTGGTAGCCTGCTGTGCTAACTTTTGTTTCTACTGAGGCTGAGTAGATACTGACTGAATTTTTTTATTTTTTTATTTTGTAATAATACAGAAATACAGAGATAAGGTATGCAAAAAAAGTGAGACCTAATGTTTTCACTGGAAAAGAACTTTATTTACTTAACAGTGAGATAAACAAAAACAAAACAAAAACCCCAAACAAACAAAAACATACATTTCACATCTGTCATTTTGGCATTATAACCCAGGGGAACTTGGGGTACACAGCGCAGCTTGGACAGTACTGGAGAGGCAATGGCACCTTTTCGCCTGTAGGAGGCAGCACTGGATACCAAGCCATCACCTCAACACATATACACTTCACGCTTTGTTAGTGCATCATTTTCAAAAGCTTATTAAATCAGCTGCGGAATACATCCCACTAAGTCGGGAGTGTGTCTTGAAATATGTGTGTGTGTGTGTGTGTGTGTGTGTGTTTGTGTGTGTGTCTGGGCTGACGGGGTAGGGAGGGGGCATGCATAGTGTGCCGACATGGAGACTGGGGGAGAAACCTTAAAAACTAAGGGGAGGGAACCCTGACGATAATCAGCAGTGGTTTTCTTCATTTGTTCGCTCATTTGTTTCATTTTGCAGTTAATGTCTCTTCCTGCTGGAATCTTCATAGATCTGACTCCGAACCTTTCTTCCCCTTCTTGTTTCCCTGCCGATCAGAAAACACCAGGAAGAGCATTAGTTATCCATGGAGATCCAAGGAAGTATATATTTTTTTAAATCAAGCCACTTGACATACTGTATCATACATTTGAAAGGACAAACATTTACTTACCAACAAATACAGAGCTTTATGACTAATTGTTTGGTAAATCTTTCGAATCAGAGTCATTACGGGGCCTGACACAACTGAATGAGATCAACAAATGATGACCTGCAAGTTGCTGGATTCACAAAGCAGGTGCTCTAATTAGATCAAATCCTATTTTCTCATTATCGAATCAGGGTTGTTCGCTATGTCAAAGTGGCTTGACTCTTTGGTAAACAAGTCTGGTTAAGACCAGGGGAGAGCACACTGGGGAACAACAAAAAACAAAACTTTTTGCTTGGTTTACCACTCAACTACTTAGCAACACATAATAAAATGAAAAGCACAATGAAGAATAGTGGAATTACTACAGTAAGTTGTGTTTTACCACTTGTATCTGTCTGTTTAACTGATACAGTTTATTTGTCCCTGCTCTTCTGGAAGAGAGTGTTGGATGACTCAATCAGGTTTGGGGTCAATTCGGTCAATAAAAAAAACAAAAAAAACTGCAAAACATTAATGCAGAGAGTGGGAATTATGGGCCAGGACCAAAAGCGAGTTCTGGCATATTGTTGAGGTGTCCATGTGAAGAAAGACAAACAAATAAAGTCTTAATGAACCTTGGTCAACAGATCATCAATGAAATACCTTATTTCCATACATGGAACTGTGCCGAAAAAACAAAGAACACCTTACTTAAAATTGTCTGGAACTGAAACTGACCAAGCCTGACCTCTGCTGGATACAGTAACACACTGAAATGTTCTCCATCCTACTGTGCTTCTGTGCTTTGCTGTCCTGTAGCTGCAGCTTTAGTTACCTTGGCCAACTTTCTACTGCTCCTGACCTATTGGCTGACATTTCTCTGGTCTAGAGAGAGGGGGGGGGGGGGGGGGGGGGAGGAACACACACACACACGCACACACACACACCACCATGTATGCACACACATGAATGTTAGCAAACAGACACACACAAACAGATGCAGATATGTACACAGGCAATCCCACACACACACACACACACACAATACTGATCAACACTGCGTAAACAGGATGCATCATGGCTTCACACAGAGTGAAAGCACAGCAGCATCCTGTCTCTCTACACCTCAACTCAAGGCCTCAACACAAGACTAAATGGATACAGACCCTGTATAGAAACTGAGACACATCTCCTGCTGTCCTGCCCAAAATATCAGATAATTAGAGAAGAAAATAATAATCCCAAACTTTGGTTTCCTCCCACAAGAACAGAAGTTACCATTTGTTCTTGGAGAACATGAGAAGCCCATGCCACTAGCAGCAAAGTTAGAATTTTGATTATATTGTTGTTGCTATAATTGTTGATATTGATATATTATAGATTATGTGCTGAAAACTATTGATTCATGTTTGCAATGTTACTACAAGTGAAGCACTGTATTGCTTTGGCAACACAGGTCTCTTTCCTGGCAAGCCAATAAAGCTAATTGGCTAATTTGAATTAGCTTTATTGATGCAGACATGATACTAAAATCAAAGTCCAGTTATTACCGGTTATGGTCACATTGCTGGACACTAGCCATAAAATAACTGAGTGAGTGAGCAAGCGAGTGATTATTTGTATTCTTACCTGATGTTTTGGCTGTTCTGACTGTAGGCCTTTGACTTTGGACTTCTCTTGTTCAAGGGCAGCGTGCAGTAATGTTACCTAAAGAAAAATACACAGTTATTCAGTCAGAGGCCAACCGATAATGCTTACTGGGGTTTAGCAACTTTCAATGCATATGCACAACTCTAATCTCACACACCTGTGACGACAGTTCTTCTTTGATATTTAGTAGCTCTTCCACCTGTAGAAGGATTTCTGCTTTATCTTTCACTGAAGGAGGAGAGAGATTGGAAACAACAGGAAATTAAAATTAGACTGATCATATCAAACCTCCATTATACAGGGGAATGAAAGGGTTTTTATGTTGCCGTTTTGGCAATGTACAACTCACTCTCTCCCTGCTGGAGCATCTTAAGCAGCTGGGCATTTCTTGCTTTCACCTCTTTGTACTTCCCCTGCAGAGTTGAGGAGCAAGAAGAAAGAACCAGGGTTTAGGAACTATTTTGTTATGATTTCAGGTATTTAGACATACAGAAATTCAAGAGTGAAATGCATTCTGCCTTAAATTAAGCAGGCTTAAGTGAGAACTACTGAAAAAGAGTTTCTCTTTCTTACCAGTGACAATGTAAAGGGAAGCACTATTAGATATGCATGGTCAACACTTGCTAGTTTTAGAGAAGGGATAGCAGCATGGTACCCATACAGGAAAATACCTGAACTGGCTGTATTAATGGCTCTGGGTACACAGTTAATGAATAAAGATAAACTACCCATGAATTGAGATTACCAGAAAATGAGACTATCCAGTGAAATAACAGAATGATTAGTTAACTGCTTACGACTGCTGACCTCCCATTGTGAGATGGTCTTCTTTAGCTTATCGATCTCCTGGTCTTTCTTCTCCAGGTCATACTTCAGCTGCTCTGCTCGGGGGTCCTGAAAAGAGGGGCGGGGAAGGAGAGGGTGGCAAGAGAGTGAGGCAAGACAAATTCATACTTTACCACCAATTCAAATAAGTAAGGGAAAAAAAAAAAAAGATTCACTCTCTTAAACTATTCGTACTGTAAGTCATTGTGGGCTCAAGTCGTGAGTAGTCTACAAGATGTGCGAATTGGATAATCTCACATTTATTCAATCACTGGAAAAATGGGCAGAAGAGGGATGTAAATTTTACAACATGACAAGAGCAGCAAAATTGGAATCGCCTTAGGAAATGAAAGTAGTAGCGTTTCCCCAAAAGCCTGAAATCCTGAGGTAAAAAGAAAGATTTCACCTTTGATCTTAATTGGGCCTTCAAAGGCATTTCAACATGTATGGGTGCTCTGTGTTCTCCCCGAGATAGACCAGATGAAAAGGGTCCACATGACAACTGCTCAGTGTCAAAAAACCTAATAAAATTCAACTATGTGTGCAAGCTTTGTTCAAGTTTCTCTTATCCGAGTGACTGTGAGTGAGCAGGTACTGGTGAGCAAGATTCATCAAGATTCAGCTCAAGGTTAAGTTCAACAAGACAAATGGACATGGGATAGATCTGTTGCTAGGATCGAACCGGTGACCCTTCCATCACTTTGTACCAATGCCACCGTTAGTCATTGATGTCATTGCATGTCATTGAAGTTTTGTTTATTACATTGTACCGTGGTTGTGTTGGACCGTGAAGCCCATATCACTTATTGAATCGCATCGTGAGATAAGCATATCGTCCCATCCCTAGTACTGAGCAGTCTCTCAATGCATGTGTGTTTCTGTCAGTCCATCTCACCGGTTCGTGCTCTGTGGAGGTGTTGACCTCTTGTCCCTGGCTGCTGGTGTACTGCTCACGTCTCTTCTCCCGCTGCACGATCCGACTGACGTCATCCTCCAGCTTATTAAAGAACCGCTCCTCCTGCCCCGTCCCGGGTGCTGGATTCGCTACTCTGGCTTCCTGGATGGGATCATGTGGTCAGTGGGTTCAGTGTTTCAATAGTGATGTGCCACGTCATACATGACATTTCTTCTCCAAATAAAACCCTGTACTAATGATTTACATACAGCAGATTAAATAATGTTACTCCAACTGTGTTGCATTGACAACCTGACAATACAGATGAATGACAGAGTTAAGAAGTGAAAATGAGGCACTTTACTCACCTCTTTCTCCTGTTTCTTATTCAGATGTTCTGCAAACAGAGTATTTCAACATAAATGTTATTAAACAGATTGTTGTAAAGAAAATGCAAATTTCCTAATTTCAGTATTTAATTTCTAGAGTTGGAAAGTACTGGAAAGTAGAGTTGGTTACAGACTGTGGATTGAGAGCCTTTAACCCTATGGACTGCACCACAGAAGGCTTATTTCTAGTTTTCTCTCTCCTGTGCAACTGACAAACACGTGTCTCTCACCTGCACTGCCCTCTGCCTGGAAGTCCTGCAGGGAAACAGTCTTTTTGTCTTTTCCCTGTTGGTTCTTCTTCTTCTCCTTCTTCCCTCCTGCCTCTTTCCCTCCTCGCGACTTAGGCGAAGATGTGTGTGTGTTGCTCTGTTTAAGAAAAGCATATAATTTGACTTTAAATATCTTATAATTAACTACAACTTTAAAAAAAAAAAAAGCAGTGACAAAAAAATCTGCTGTGAATGGGACTTTTTTCATACTTTTTTTTGTTGGAACGTGTCCATCAACACTACATAGAGACTCACACAGGCCAGGCTGCCATGTTCATGGGACAAACACTGGGGGGCAACCTATGTGTTATAAGCGTGGTGTACCTGTTTCTGTTGTTCGTACTCCAGTTTGCTAAGAATCAAGGCCTTTTCCAAGTCTGCCTCATACAGCTCACTGGTTATCTACAGAAGGGAAGAGGAAAACAGAGATGATGAAGGACACCACTTAGGGCTGGGCGATATGGACAAAATTAATATTAAATGAATCACAGTAAAACATTACTCATCACCTGCTCACAAGTTTGCCCTTTGATATGTGAGGGTTGGCGTCGTCCTACCTGCTCATCCCTCTGCTTCCACTGCTGCCACCCCTCTGAGGGCGTATTGTGGTCCCCTGGTACAGGATTGAGAAGTTCATTGGCTACTCCTTGAAGCGATGTGATGGGAGATGGCGCAGAAGACTTCTGAGGGATCTTCTTGAAGGCCAGAGTTCGTAACTGGCAGAAAAGAAACAAAAATCAAAACAGAGACTATTATTTTTATGACCAACTTGCTCTAGTGTTAGCTATAGAAAATGTCAGCATGTGTGTGCATGGACAGTAGCAACTATCTTTTATTCCCCAGTATTAACAGCTTGATTACTGTATGGTACCTGAAGTTGGCGGTCAGGCCCTACGACATCCCTCAGTCTTAACTGATTTCACTGAAAAAATGTCACTTGAAGCAACATAACCTCTAGCTGAGAGCAAACCATTACAAGCTGCAGAACATTATCTCACTATTCATTGCCCTATTCCACTCTGCACTACTATCTGCAGTTTCACTTGAGGGGAAATGAAACTGAAGGAGGCTGTAAACACAAATGCTATTCGTGGTTGTGAACAAAATATAAGCCATGTCCAACTTGGCACAAAAAGGGATGAGGCAGAGGGTCAGTCACTCACCTCGTTCGCCTCACTCTGTTGCTGCTCTTTCTTTTTCTTTTTCTTGTCTTTCTTCTTGTCGTTGTTCTGAGCGGGTTTCCCCCCGGCTGCTGCCTTTCCTTGCCGGCTCTTCCCGGATGAGTCCCGTCCACCTTTGGTCGTGGTCTTCCCCGCCTCGGAGTTGTCGGAGTCCGAATCAGAGTCGATTTGGAGCAGGGCGAACCGGGAGGCGGTGGTGGGGACGGTGATCATTGCAGACGATGCCATTGAGAAAAAATTAACTGATGGCAAAAAGAGAAGCCAGTCCTCTATTAGACAAACAATTAAGTGGGAATAACTTGAAGCCGGTCATAAAACAATAAGTTAGCTGCCATTTGCAACCTTTGTTCAACAAGCAATCATATTTCGACTTCTAACTATAACGTTACTGAAAGGAACACACTGTAAAGTTACTGTGTTTGATGTACCGTTATTCTTCAAAAGACCCATTAACGCTAAAGTGTTTCGGACTAGGCTATGCCGTTGCTAACAGCCAAATGACAGACGTAGCTAGCATTACATTGCAGTAAGTTAGCTTTGCTAACGCCGCTTAGCCGGCTTTCGTTAGCTTCCAAACAAGTGTAAAACTAATCAAGTGTGACAGTCAGTAACGCGTTCATGGTTTCACACAGAATTTAAGTTCTTAATATACTTCTTGGCATGTGTTTAAGAGGCAGTATGCCGGAGAAAACGTGTGTCAAAACATACTTTCACCTGTTCAAGAAGGTAGGTACCGCTGGTTACTGTACGTTCACCGCTAGCGGTCGTGTTAGTACAGCAGCCCGTTCGTACCAAAAAGGTGTGGGCTTCGCGCTTCGTAATCGCTGTTGAGCGTTGTACTTCCAGTTTGAAAGGAGACGTACCTCCTTATATGTGCCTGTCATCAACACAGAAAGACCTTGAAGTGGTGATGCAGAAGGAAAGCTTGTGTAATGTAGAATGATGAGTTAAATGGCTCATCTTGACTACCCAAATACCAAACCGTCTCACAAAACACAACACTTTCTTGTAATTGTACTCTAGGCGAGAACTTCAGGAAAGGTAATGCCAGTGATTTGGAAAGCTGTGGCCAGTGAGAGTTTCTTTTTATCTCTGAAAGGGAGGCGTGGGTGGGGAGACTGAGTGAAGAAGCTGATCCACCCACACAAGGAAGAATAGAAAGTGAGAGATGCAGATCACTAATGGAATGTTTAATGCATTTGATTTTAATAAGAGCCACCAATATAAAATAAATTACACAGAATTCAATATATAGCTAACTAATATGAACTACAGCATATAGTGTAGATGTAAAATGACAGTATCAAAAATATCTAATGTGTACGGAAACTTCCTACTCTACACAATTTTGATATTATTGTTACAGTGCAGAAAACAGATCAGACTCATGTACTGGCCAGTTTAAGTGCTAGACAGTTTGAGCTCTGCAAAAAACAGGTTTTGCGTCATAATACTGTGAGTGGCTTTATCCACTTCACTATTATATGACAAGTGCTGAGAATCAAATTGTACACACCAAAGCACTACTGTTTACAGGGCACTATTTGTTTTTACTTCTAACATGCATAGACAAACAGGTTTTCCCTAAACCATCCCTCAAACACAATAGTGTGATGCTTTTAATCAGTGGCATGAGTGCATAAAGTTTACAGTATGGGTGGCACAGTAGGACTCCGACCCCTAGCCATGGCAATGTTGATGCCATGCTGTAGCCACTGAGTGACAGGACAATTGTATTACATATTCTGAAATAACAAGGGGTTGCCAATCCCTTCATACTCAATCAAATCGCTCCTAGTTTCAAACATTGCTCCATTACAATCAGACTGTGTGAAGGCACTTAAACTTACAGTCCTCTTCAAAGGACCCTCCACTTCAACATATGGAGACTTTACCCATCAGTCAGCAACATTAGTAAGTTGTCTATGGTATCTTATAACAGGAGAGGCCTGGTGATAATGTTTCTGCATAAGGACTGCTCATATATCACTCTTCTAATCATTCATAGATTTAGAAATAGGACTGGAACTTCAACTTCTCTTATTTCTTTATCCCAAGAGCTTGAAACTTAAGATCCTCAAATCGTTTAAGGGGAAAAAACATGGAATGGACAATGCTGTCTTGGGATGAGACAAGAGCCTAGAACTGAGAGAACAAGCCGTGCATCATGGAAACTTTTACTCTTTTAAGTACGAAAAACACTGCCAAGTTATTGAAAATTCTCACTGTTGTCATGACAACGCTGTCCCTTCCTCATTTTTCCTCCTCTTACTGCATGCTAAAATTGCACTCAGGACAAACAGGATCTGGGAAGTTTACGAGTCTGACCTGGGACACTGAAAACATGTCAAACATTTCAACATTAACAAACATTTCAATCTATCAAAAAAACACTGTCCTGTCCTCATAAACGTTGCAGTTCCCACTTTTCATGAATGCACTGTTATTCCACGATCGATGCTGCGTCATCTGTCAGTGTTTCTGGCCATCTCTATGGAGTCCTCCAGTACTGACTCTGTGCTGGCCTCCACTACAGAGTGGCGCCTTCTTGTGGCAGAACCAGAGACCTGCAGGTCAGCAGGGGAGATCTGTCTCAGCTCTCTGCGAGACAGACGGATTGGCGTCATCTCTAAACCTTCCCCACTGGGACCGACCCCTCCTCCGTTCCCCCCCTGGGACTGTGTGTGTGTGTGTATCTGGGCGTACGCAGGCATCTTTGTCAATTTGTGTATTTGGAGATCAGAAGACGAGGAGGCACAGGAGTTTTGGTGCGCATGTCTCTCTGTGTGAGTCTGTATCTGGCTCGTTTTTGCCTGGTCGTTGTTTGTCTTTTTGTGTATTTGCTCAGTGTGCAGCTTTGTGTATGTCTTGTCAATGTGTGTCTTTGTCTGTACCTGCTCAGTGTGCGTCTGGCGATCGTTTGCCTTTGCGTATATCGGCATATTGTGTGTCTGTGTGTGTGAGGGATGAGCGGCAGGCTGAAGGTCTTTGAGTTTCTTCTTCAGTTGGCGGCTGGAGCTCTTGTAGAAAAACAACTCTTTCTCCAGCTGCTGTAGTCTCGCTTGGACGGCCTGCTCTGTCTCTCCTGAGCCGCCTTCTACACACACACACAGACACACACACACACGCGCATATACAGCATTGAGACAAAAGAATATGATACAGTAATTCAATACTTTCTTCATAAGCTAGTATTAATAGTGAGAGACAGACAGATGGATGGACAGACAAGAGCAAACATACAAGAGCATAGACACTGTTTGCCTCATTCACTCTCATTCTGTATCACACTCACACTCTCAATCATAACATCGACCAGGCATGTCATCATTACAACACACAAAAGCGGGACATTAAGGAGAGGGACAGCAAAACAGATTTCAATTTGACATCTTTAAAGATCAGTGTAAACTATATTTTATGCATAAGTGTCTTTCGAAATTCTTCTCTGTTATAGAGATGGCAATAGTTTTGATTTAGGGCAAGTAAGAATAAACTTTAGTGGTCAACCATCCTTTAAAGTAATTGTTTTAGAGGAGAACACTTTTAGAGGAGGTGTCTATCTTACACGCCACCAAAAAGAAAACCTTAACTGGCAGACCGATAATGCGATAATGTTCTTCCCAAAGGCTTGCTGCATTAGGAAATAAAAAAAATACTTTGACAACAGTTTGGTTTCGTCCTTCCTCACCTTTAAGCTGCTGCAGCAGGAGCTGGATGCTGGTCTGGTGGTCTCGGTGCTGCTGGGTGAGCCTGCGGTCTGTGTCCAGGGCGAGGCGCTGCAGGGCGGCCTCCATCTCCCTCAGCACCACCTCCTGCTCTCCGGCCTGGAGCTGCAGCTCTTCACAACGCAACCGCAAACGCTGCTCCGTCTCGCGGAGACACACCACCTGGAGAGGAGGGAGGAGGTGGGAGGAAGAGAGGACAGACATAAATGAATACACAATATGACTACAAAGGTATTTGGTCTTGTCACTTTGTTTACTCTCACCACCTGCGGAGAGGGAAGACAATGAAGGAGGAAGGATGTGAAAAGAGAGAAAAAGATAACTAATTTAGCTTATCATGCTACAATAGCATTGCATGTTGCAGACATACCTCCTGGAGAGAAGGAGATATAGTTTAATATGGTATTACAGACATATCAGCTAGAAAGAGGGAGGAAGGTGGGGGGAGCGTGGGGGAGGGAGGGAGCGAGACAGAGAGGAGAGGTATAGTTTAATCAGCATTACAGAAATAATCAGTGCAGCTGCAATTCTGACTCACACAGACAGACCACCTGGAGAGAGAAGGGAGGGAGGAGGAGGGAGGAAGGGAAAGAGAAAAGGAGAAACATAATACACCAGCTGGAACAGAAAGAGAGTGTGACAGCATTCAGTTTCTGACTCGACCATGGTAGAATCAATTTTTCACAAATTAATGAAAGCTGTTTTCAGCTAACTGCAGCCACCACACATACACACACATGCACGCCACTTGCAAACAGGAAGGAAGAGGGAAGGAAAAAGGAAAAGAGAGAAGAGGAAGGGAAGACAGATAGATACCATTCAGGCACTGATGTAGAAGTAAGGCGAAGAATTAAGACGCCTGGGTTGGACAGACGAGGGGAGGAGAGGGGTGTGACACTGAACTTGAAGGCACTTGGAGAGGAGAGGTGCCGACAAAAAGCCTTTTCATACCAAGGATGATTATGTTGTGTGAAAAACTAACAACAATGAAATAAAAATTGAATTGATGTTCTCAAATAAAGCTTGCACAGTGGCTGCAAAACTTAACTGCAGTCAAAAAAGGAACTTGCTCAGTTCATACAAAGTTCAACAAAAGATTGAAATGTATTCACTGAGGCGTCCTCTGATTACTTTCATTTGAACATTCATTCTTGCACCATGATGACATGGTTGCGTTGTTGTCCATTGTGAAGAGGTTTGAAATCGGTGAATCTTTTAAACTGCTTGAAGAAAAGAATAGGAAAAGAAATAGGGTCAAAGAGGGTTTGACGATGGTGAGTCTGTCTTGTCTTGCTGTATGCAACACTGATCATGAATCATCCTTTGCAATTCAATGCCCTGAAAAAGCATGTGATTATGAGCGGGATTTTAATTGTGTTCAAATCAAGGATCTATTGAAACAAATGAACTGCTATAAAAACCGGGGTGCAAGTTGTTGTTCCATTGTAACAAGCAGAGATAATGTAATAGTGCAATGTGTAGGAGAGAGAGACGAACACAGACAGAGAGGGAGAGCATGCAAGACAAGATGAATGAGTCAGTGGTGAGTGTGTGTCTGACACACACACACACACACACACACACACACACACATGCACACACACACACACGCACTGTGTATGTGTATGCGTGTATTCTAGCTCACCTTGTTGAAGTATTTGACCAGCAGCTCCGAGGCCTCAGATGGCGAGAGCTCCTTCAGTTTCCTGGTGACATCACAGAGGTGGGCGGGCTCAGCGCTGTGTGACTGACAGGAGGAGGAGCCTGTGACTGACAGCTGCTTCTGTCTGTCCTGTATGGAGCGGTTTTTAAACTCCAGAGCAGCATCCAGAGCTTCTATAGCTTCCTCCAGCTGGAGCAGGGAATACTCCTCCTAGACACACACACACACACACACACACACACACACACACACACACACACACAAATGAAAGTGAACATAAGTAAATGCACAGTAATGAACATGCATGGACACAGTTGAACACATCAAGATCGAATGGTGTGGAAAAGGAAAGGCCTGTGACATGAGAGAAGATATGAAAACATGACACTTTTCCAAACCTTTGCAACTCTAACATCTCAGGTGTTCAGCACTAATTTTTCAGTAACACACACACACACACATGTTCCTTTTCTCTGACCTGTGCAGTGAGCACTCGGTTGTCTTTCAGCTGTGCGTCCAGAGCGTCTCTCCTCTTTCTGAGTGCATCTCTCTCCTTCTCCAGCTCGTCTGTGGTGACTCCTCCGGTCTGCCCCGCCCTGCTGCTGCTCTCCAGCTGCTCCTCCAGGGTCTCCAGCCGCACCGACACACGCAGCAGATCCTGACTCAGAGCCTGGGACCCGGTCAGACAAAAAGCATATGCAAAGCCTTTAAAATATAGGCAATCAGACGCTTTTCAACTTTAATCTAATCACACAGTGGTCAAGTTATCCAAGACGACAATCAAATGACTTTCTACTCCAAACCCTTAGTTGTCTCAATAAGCGGCTTTGCTTAATATTAAAGGTGTTGTCTTTATCCATGACTGTCATAGAAAAACACTTAGACTTGTCACATGATTTGCCAAGCATGTAACTAGTGCTAACCTAGTTTTCATAAATAACCTAGTTATTATAAAAAAAATAAAAAAAAAATGCAACATGCAACAATTTTCAAGATTTTACTTTGTTGCGGTTCATATAAGAAAATCATTTGAGAGAAATTCTGGGCAAAGGAGAAATGCTCACTAACAAGGATGTAAAAACATGTGCACAAGATTTGAGAGAAACAAGCTTTTTATGGAAAATAAATGGGATATTTTAAGTAATGAAACATGGGACCAAAACTTTACATGTTCCATTCATATTTTTGTTCAGTATATATTCATTAGGTAGTACTCAAATACCTGTCAGACAGGGTAAAAATTCACTTACACAAAGTCACACATATGCACCACACACACACACACACACACACACACACACACACAGGCTGACCTGACTGGAGCGTAGCCTCTTGGTCTCCAGGTTGTTTCTCTGCTGCAGACAGGCCTCCCTGCGCTGCAGCACCTCCTCTCGCCTCCTCAGCTCCTCCTCCAGCTCCTGCAGCTCTACTCGCCTCCACAGAGCCTGGTCCTCCTCCACCTCCAGCCAGCCTCTGTCATGTTCCTGCAGTGAGGACGAGGAGGAGGAGGAGGAGGGAGGAGTGTGAGGAGGGAGAAAAAGGAGCAAAAGAAGGAGGTGGAGGTGAAGGAGGGGGGAAATGACAGGAAGAAAAAGAAAAAGAGAAAGGAGAAGAGGTATTTACAGGAGGAGAGGCTGTATACCAAAGAAACACCAACAAAAAGGCTATTTTGGAGATAGTAAAAGTAAAAGGACCTTTTCAAAATTCATTATAATTCTAAATTTTAAAACATACTTTACCTTTTCTTTTGAGTCTTCATGGAGTTTGCTTTTCCAAACAGTAAAATCTTCTGCCCTTAGCTCCTATAAACAAAAGAGTATCAAACCATCCTTAACCAAAGGAGCTCTTAACGATTCACCTATCCTGAATGGCAGCTATTACATTCTCTATAGGATCTGAGCGCTACACTATTTTATATTTCCCAAAGTGTCATTTGAGTAGAGTGTGTTGAGTGGTACATTATGAGCTGCTGTGTGCTTGATATGAACATTCAAAGAAGCAAATGTTTTGTGTGGGTGTCATGTTGTGTTGTTGCTTTAATACGTCCTTATTGCACTGACCAGACAGTGAGCTTGATGTGACTGAGTGCATTTCTAAACACTGTACAACAAACCCCATTCTGGTCCGGTTCTTCGGTGGTGCTGCTGGTCTGTCTCTGCTGCCCGAGGCTGGTCTGGAGCTGCGCTCTCTGCAGCCTCATATGCTGCAGGCTGCGGTGGAGCTCAGCTCGGGCCTGCTGGCTCTGCAGGGAGAGCCTCGCCAACACACCAGAGTCTCTGCCGCTACCGCTGTGCCTGCCATGTCTGTCCGCTGCTTGGGTCTCCTTGCCTGTCACACACAAACACACAAGACATGTAAAGATACAAATACGGATCAGGATCAGAGCAAGCACATGTGTGAATACTGCTTCAAAGGTTTTAACCGGCTATGGTGAATATGATTTATCTTTCTAGACACTGTGTCTGTCACATATCATCGCTGTGGGGTGGAAACCTTGCAACTTCAATTTTGGTTATTTTCATGCTTAAGCTTCAATTGAAGGATTGCATGCTCCTCTATAGGTTGAGAAAATTCTACAATCCTTGGGTTTATGAAACCTTTTCAAAAACAAGACAGATAAAGTTTTTCTTACTTCCTGAAAAGCTGACATTTGGAGATACAAGGTTTTCAGTTGACAGCAGCAATATGTACAAATACAGTGACAGACAGGTAGACGCACATACACAAACACACAACAATATTCACCTCTCAGATAAAAGAGCAATATCACCAAACAGAAATACACAGTTTGATTAAAAATACAAGCAGACACAGCCACAGTGGCAGACACACACATGTAATTATATAAACACACCAGTTTTGTCAAGCTCTTTGATGAGCTCCTCTTTCATGCGCATGTTGATTGACAGTTCCTGGATCCTTCTCTGAGTGACACTGGCTCTTAGTTTCGCCTTCCTCAGGCTGTACCGCTTGGCATCGATCTCCTTCGCCCCTGAGAGGAAATAATAACTGACAATGTGAAAAAGAAACAACTCCTTGGCCAGGATATAAAATAACTCCTTGGGAAGATACAGTCATGGGAGATTTGAAAGAGGATGACATTTCCCTTGTGACATGATATGCATTAGGCTTGGGCCGTATTGTGATATTTTCTGCAGTATCGCTTTATTATTATTATTATAATAACCAAGAAATTTGATGCAATTTTGAAGAAAAAAAACGAGAAAAAAAATATATATATTGCAATACGTATATTGCAATATTTTGGTGGGACAGCATCACGATATTCAGTTTTGGATATCGGATATAGTTATTGGATAGCTTATATTATGCATCCTTATTGTTAACTACTAGACTGCAGGGGGACATTGAGGAGAAAATAAAAAAATAAATAAAAAAAAACACTGTACACAGTGAAGCAGTATGCACAGCATGCAGCAGAATGGGCTTAATTAGCTGAACAATTGAGTACCTGGTTGAATTTATTTGGTCACAAAAAAAGACAAAAAAAATATGTCATTCATACTGGAAGCGAGCTTCCCATGTAGAATGTAAACATCAGTACAATTTTGGAAAGTATCTTGGATCTTACTTTCATTATGTGACCAAAGGAGGCAAAAATGGGGAGGTATATCTGTCTAGTTGGCCCAGTGGGATATGGCCTTACACTCAAAGATATTCAGGTACCTGTGGCTAGCTGGGGCTGCGGAGCTAACTGGATTTCCTTCTTAGAGTTCTGCTCTAGTCCAGCGCTGTTCTGTTTCTGAGCCGATGTCTTCTGTCGGCTCGTCCATGTGCGGTTCAAAGAACGCCTGTTGTGACATTACAGTACTTGATTAGACAGATTATTCCAGAGTTAACTCACTTTTGAGAGGAAACAGAATTAGATACATGAAAGATTATGATTTTGTGTGAACTTGTTACACACTTAATCTGACATGTAGAGTGAATTTCCAATGACGATATATCAAAAATGGTTTGAACATTGAGGATTCTGAAATTAAGTCTTTATTGAACTTAATCCTTGTGATACTGTTTTTATTTTGTGAAACAAAAGCAAAACATTAGCAAAAAATGTATGTCTTAAAGGGTACTGGCTGAAATTGTGTTTGTTGCAATGAATTATTGGTGGCTTGAAAAAGAACCAGTAGGTTTGTATTGTACAGGCTCTCACCTAAATCCCATTTTGCCCTCATTGTCATCATCCTCCTCCTCCTCCTCTTGATCCCTGTCTTTGCTCTCCGCCTGCTGTTTTATGAATGGGCAGTACACCTCGTCTTTCTCTTCAATCTCAGCCAGCAGGAGATGACCACGCATCTTAAAGGCTGCCAACACCCTCTCCAGTGAATAGGCTGGGGGACTGGTGTGGATCTACACACACACACACACACACACACACAGAACCGCATACACGCATTCGCACATACATGCATGTATACATACAAAAATATACACAAACACGCACAAAAGAGCATGCATACACATACACATTTGAGTTCAGGTACACAAAAAATAAGGATGCAGTCAGACACAAAAACATAAATTACACAATGAGAAAATACAGATAAAATGCAAATGTGACAGTCTGACGTGAAATATTGGTGAAAACAGCTGTCTTCAAAATTTTGGATGATTGGATGATGATGATTAGCAACAGGCACAGTCCAAATATGGTAGCTTTTCCTGCATATCTCCTGTCTTATATGAGGAACTCATGTATGTCACTTAAGTTTGCAGCCTGGCATGGTTGGCAAAAGTCACTAGAAAGACTCAAGTGCAACTGGGGACAAACACACCAACTCAGACAGACTCAGACAGAAACAAATGTTGCTGTCGCCTACCTTCCTGGCAGGCCCGTGGCCACAGCTGTGTCTGATGAGGGGGACACTGTGCGGTCTCCTGGCCGAGTTCCCAGAAGCCCCTGCTTCCACTGATGGCCCTGAGGTTGCACCCCTAAAGGTCATGAGGTCGCTGCGAAGACGATCGATCAGAATCTGCTGGTCTACCAGTTGTTCAGTCTGAAGATATTCGCACCCACACATATACACATAAAGTGAAATAACAATGGAACTGTTCCAAAAACTATGAAAGGTAGCACATCTCAAATTTCCAAGTCAAGGAGGACAAAATACTAACATTTCATAATGACACAATGGAATTGTGTCATTAATGCAATTAAATGCAGGGAAGATTTTGAAGAACTTTAAATACACAATTGACAATGATACCTATAATTAGAAGTAGTTTTTCATTATACTTTTTCAGTCTACTATTTTACCTACTTTCATTTTGTCCTATTTGCAGATCCCCATCAACACTGAAGGTATCACTTTTTCTCTGCTTAAAAAGCAGTCTGTCACCTGCATTAGGGGCTACACACTGCCAGAATTTGGTAGTGACAACCGAATTTATGAATGAGAGTGAATCGCATATATCTGGTACACACTGGAGCAAACTGGAGTAAAGTAACTAGACTGTGTATGCACGGGTAAGAGGAGTCACTCCACTCCTCCAATCTTGCGATGAATGTAATGTCTGTAACCATAGTAACGTTTACTTCTGACCAATATGGCGGCTACCATTGCCTGTATTTTCAGTTTACTTGACACCAGTAACCAGAGGCGTCAATTTATTCATACGATCTTAATAAACCGCCACTGACCGCGTCGTCACATCCACAGCATGGACTTGATACTTGACTTGATACGCAACATTTGGCCCGACTCAAGACGGCAGAACTGGTAGGAACAACCGCAATGTTGAGGAAACAGACTGGATAGAAAATTTGAGATTGTCTCACAACGCTTACCTCCGTCACTTTCAAAATAACGATGATAATGTTACGTATTACGTAACGTAACGAGTGTTGCGCTTTACGTCACGTAACAACCAGTTGTCCCGTCCGGTTCTGGACTCTTCTAACCGAACTGTGTGTGAACTTAACAGGATTAAGCACCCCAATGAGGAGTGACAACAGTATTTAGTTGCAGTGTGTACGTAAGTCTCCTCACCTGTATACGAGTACGCTCCCTCTCTTCCTGTAAGGCCTGGAGGTGGGTTTTGTTCTCTTGGAGAAGTGTCTCTACTTCCTTCTGTAGCTGCTGCAGCGCCTCATCTTTCTGTTCCAACACTTGTTCTTCTATGGCGAGAGTCTCCTAAAAGAGAGAAAGAAAGAGAGAGAGAGAGAGAGAAACGTATGATGTGATAGCTTCCTCCTTGAGCATATACCAAACAGACAGATGTGGAAAATAAAATAGACACTCAAAAGTTAGATTTTGTTGTTAAAATCAACTTTGAATGTCACAGAAACGGAAAACTCAATGTTATGTGGACCAAACAAACCCAACAAATACCTTTCTATGATACAAAATTGTGTCCTTGTACTCACACATAGCATATGCTATCAAGTTTTTATTTTCTTCACCTTGTCTTGTTGATATTTCATGATGGGTTCAGCAGCCCCAGTTTTCCCATTTTAAGAAGTCATAGCTTCATTGTCCACCTAGCTAACTTGATCCAATGCATCCATTGCTTTTAATTGCATGATCTTTTCTCTCAGGCCCTCAGGAGAAAATCCTAACAATGTAATTCAACTAACATAACAATTCAATTAACATAACTTTTATCCACTGAAACTCAAAAAATGTTGTGTCTTTAAATAACACTGTGAGAAATTGAGAGGGTTCACCAAATTATATAATTTATAGAGATTATAAGCAAAAGTTACTGTAGCTAAAAAGGAATATCCATTCTCTGGTTTATTACTCCCAAATTCGTATTTTATTGACCAATTCCCACCAATTTATGAATGGAAGGAACATTCGAGAGCTTTAACAGTAAGCTGACATTTCTTTTTCAGCTGTGACCTTACCTGGCATTTGTTAAGTTCTCGTCTGAGCTGTAATATGGTGACATGGTGGGGTTGGTCTCCTTCCACTTCTAGAGAGTCTTTATCATCAGTTTGATGTGAGTGATTGACAGCTGTCAGTCTCTCCTGCCAGTCATGCAGTCGCTGCCTAAACGAGGGACTGAGGGTGGATATAGAGGTAGAGAAATCCTCCAGTAGAGCTGCAGCTTCCTGGGCCAGGAGGCGGTACTGTGGCGGTTCCTCTTGGCTCCCCTTCCTGTCTGGGTCAGACTTCCTGTCAGATACCCTCATCTGATTGGCCTGTTTGAAGCCGTCCTCCTCCCCCCCGGCCCTTCCCCCTGTCTTCTCCCTCTCTCTCTCCATCTCTCTCTCCTTCTCTTTCAGCAGCTCTCTCAGCGTCTGCACTTCATATTCCAGCTCCCCTAGTCGAGCCTCCCCGGGGTCCCAGGTTGTAGCGGGACAGGATTTAACCTCTGTGCGGGAACATGCTGCTCTGGGACGGTTGCGTACATGACGCGCCCTGGCCGCAAACTGCAAGACACTCAGAGTCTCGGCCACGCTGTGGTGGGAGGGGCTTACGCACGCCACCATCAGCGTGTGGGCGGTGCCTCCCAATGAGTCGCGGAGGAGACGGGTGATCTTCGCATCACGGTACGGTATGTGCGCACTGCTGCTGCTGTTGCCACGACGATTTCGGCCAGGATCAGAGAGGGCGCGGATGACGTTGCCCAGCGCCAGCAGGCCAGTGTTGATATAGACAGACTCTTTGAGCCTGGTCCCAGTGTTGCCTGTTTTTCCAGCACGCTCCGAACCTGCCAGGTCCACCAGGTGGAGTTTGGAGGAGCGTACTGAGTTTAAGGAGGAGCTGTTGTCATGGCAGCGCTGGGTGAGCTGCAGGGTGAGGATGGCGTGAGAGCGACTGGAGTGCTCGTTCATTCCCGTGGTGCCGGTGTGGCGCAGGGTGTTGCCCGCCTCTAGGATGCCGAGGAGCTCCTCTGCTGAGGTGACCACCAGCTCTTTGGCTCCCACCACCACTGGAAACACAAGCACACAATGATGGTACTCCAAATCCATTTTAATGAAACACAAACACAGTAAGTCACAATATTAAAACTTCCATCAGTAAACACTAATCAAATATACTCAGCACAACACAGAGTCAAGTCTTATCGTATTACCATTGTTTCCTCATCCTCTCTGAGATGAGTTCATTCCATTAAAACTCTCAATACATCATCAAGGGTGAAAGCAATGGCAGTGGCATACAGGCAACAACTTTGTGAGGCAGTGATGGGCTATTCCTTCAGCAGGAATGGAGGTTGGATATGAGGACAAAATCCACATAGGTAACACAGTGGGCAATAACGCTATAATTAAAAAGATAAGAATTGTTGACAAACTTGGCAATATGTGTTGCTTGAAAATAGGTGCATCATTGCCTTTTGAAGAACTCCCATAACCTACTTGTCTTTCCTCTATCATCCTCCCTCATGTACAATTCATGTGAAATACACATACAGGTCCACATTTTATCAAAACTGACTGCCAAAAATGCTGTCCAGTCTCATTACCTGTGTTCCCCCTGTCGTCCTCTCTAATGTGCAGCTCTTTGTGATTGGTGTGGAGCTCCAGCAGGTCTCGCAGCTCCTCCCTGTACAGCTCCATGTATGAGACCCGCACTGTGGCCTGCACACCCCCACTCCTCTGCCTCTTCTCCCCCAGCAGCGAGAACACATCCTGGGCCACGCGGTCGATAATGCCCCCCTCCTCGTCTGAGAGAGATGCTGGAGGGGAGAGGCATGGGGAGAGGCATGACCAGAGAGTGAAATATCAGAATAAGGTCTGGTGAGGCCAGCCATTAGAGTTCAGACTGTTCAACTCATTCCTGTATGGATGACAATCAAATAGAGTGGTTGCCCCTGGTACAGTTCAGCTGTCATGTATAACAATGGGGCAACAGCAGACTAAGGGCACTGCACCCAAACTGCTGCTCAGTGGCCAGCAATACAAAACTAAGGTACTGGCAGCTTCCATGTGTTAATGCCTGCATCCTTCCTAAGTTTGCTACAGGTAAAAGCTGACAGACTGGAAGTTAAAGGTCCAGTAGATTTGAGGTAGAGGCACCAGATCAGCTGCTGCCTTACAGTAAATAGGTTTCCACTACATGGTTTCCACTTCTGCTCCAGCAACTTACCGACGTGCCCTCCTCCTAGTGTGTATGTCTTGCCTGACCCGGTTTGCCCATAGGCGAAGACTGTGGCGTTGTAGCCGTCGACGAGGGACTCCACCAGCGGCTGGACGCAGGACTCGTACACCTCGTCCTGGCTGTCTGTCGGCCCAAACGCGTGGTCGAAGGAGAAGGCCCGGTCTGTCCCGAGCATCACCTGCGCGGTGTCCGGTACCACTCGCACGCACACTCGGTGGTTGTGGAGAACTTCTTTGGGAAGCAAGGGGCGGATCCGGACCGCCACCCGGACACACACCTCGCTCATCATGACGATGGAAATATGTTTAGGTTTGCTAATGTTAATGCATTTCTACGATGTTTCGCTTTCATCACGTTCTCTGTATAAGTGCGGCAGCAGCATCTCTTGTAGAGTTCAGGTGAAACTTCTTATTTGCTGTCAAAAAGTTGTTGAAATTGTGTGAGCCAGCATACAAGTTGGATCTGCGTTTCCTTGTGATCCACAGATGCCAAAAACAAAACGTCTGATATTTCCTTTCTCTTGTTTACCGTTGTCATTTAGTGTGTTGTTAACTTTGTCCCATCTCCCGTTTGTTGACGCTGCCCCGTTGCCCGGGAAACCGCCGCCGCTATGCCAGCAGCAGTCAAGGAGAGCACGAGCAGGGAATTCAAGAGGAGTCAGGAAGCTAGTCCCAGTGGTAAACAAAGGCGACAGCGCCACCGTCAGATCGTTTCTTCAGCTTCTGACTGTTTCTTCTTCTTCTTCTGTTTCTTCTTCATCATCTTCTACTGTTTCTTCTTCATCATCTTCTACCGTTTCTTCTCCGTCCTCATCTCCTAAACTTCGGACCCTTACACATTTTGAGCTAGAGACTCTGTTCCAACTTTAAAATGTTCAGGTACTTGAGGAGATATGTGCAGATCTATTAAACTTTTTGATACTCCTTATACTTCTAAGTATTTAACTCCTTCATTATTCATTCATTTTTTCTATCCACTCGATCCACGAGAACTTTACACTGGCTGGTACTCCTGTGAAAACATACTGTAGTATCCAGGTCAGGAGCACACACAGCCAAGGACTCATTTTAGGACCTGGCCCATATAAAGACACACTGCTCTCAAGGTATGCAATGTCAAGCGAGAATGGATGATGTGGAAATATGATTTCCCCTTATTCTTTTAAAATAAGAAACACAAACATCTTACATTTTCTTTTTGTTTACTTTTAATTATCATTATTTATTTATTTATTTTTTATCAAATTATAAAACTAGTGTGGGCAGGACCAAAGTGTGTAGCACTGCAGAGTCTCTCAGTCCTTTTCAGGTGACAGGGAGCCTAGTGGTTAGTGAGACCGTCCCATGAGTGCAAGTTCACAAGTTCAAATCCCTGTAACTGCAGACGCAGCCATGTGTCCTGTCAAAGTGTCCTTCAGATGGCACCAAACCACGACTTGCTCACTCATTCTAAGTCAGACTGGAAAAGCGTCGGCAAAATGCCTTAAATGTAAAAAAAAAAATCCATCTCAACACCAGTAAACACTTTTTGTCACTGGAGACAGGCGATAGTGCTACTACCATCAAGGGCAAGCTACATTTGAACCAAACTAAACCAGTTTACATTATAACGAGAGAGAAGCTTATTCTATATCAGCTAACTGGCACAGGGAGCTGCTTGGCTTCATCCCAGGGAGAGGCACTGCTGCCCGGGCCTGACACTGAGAACGTACTGCTGCCAGCCAGCTGGTCAGTAGTAAATACAGCGCGTGTGGTGTATGGGGATGTGGGCCATCTCTTTATGGTGCTGCTTGGCGTAAGGCCAGAGGTAGAAGTCGATGACTGCAGAGTTGATGTTGCAGGTCTGTCCGTCTCTCTCCTGCACCAGCTTGCACAGGTGGGCTTGGATCAGCTCCACTGACCAAATAGAGCAACCGCGGATCTCAACCTCTCTCCTGTCCCCCGAGTTCAGCAGCTCACCTGGGAGGGAGGGAGGGAGAGAGGGAGAGAGAGAGAGATAGAGAGAGAGAGAGAGAGATACGTTAAAGGGTTTAGTTAAAAGCTTAATCATGGGAGGAGGAAATGAGGAGGAGGCACAGTAGCAATGAAAAAGGGGAGAGAAAGAGACAAAGAGGAAGTGAAGGGGAGACAACAGAGAGAAAGACCGCATAATATACACATGTATGGAAGGTAGCTTTCTCTTTTTCTCTCTCACACATTCTTCTACCTTCTCTCTATCAGACAGATAGATAATATTACTAACAATACATACTATATATTGTTATTCCATGTAATGATGGGTTTCTGTAGTGTCTGTTTGGGAGAGAAATGTACTGTTTGCCTTTCTTTCGTTTTTCTCGAACACTGTCGGTGCACATTTGCTTTGGCAATACTGTTACAGAACAGTAATGAACAAAACAAAATAAAGCTTGTTGAATTGAGTTGAATTAACACACAAACACAACACATGACTATTGTTTTGCTCTCATACAATTTCATTTTTCAACTACTAGACAGAAAAAAACACACACAATACACACACCCATACACACACACAAACAAACACACACACACACACACTCCAGTCTCACCATTCTTGAGGGCCTGCATTAGCGCGTCAGAGTACCGCAGCACCCCGAGGTGGACCAGCGCCTGTGGGACCCTGTAGTCGGCGAACATGGTGAGACAGTCCAGGTTGGGGATGTCTCCCTCTCCTCTGGCCTCCATGATGCCCCAGAAATCTGCCACCAGGATCTGAGCTCGCTTGTAGAACGAGATCCTCTGACCCTGAAACAAGCAGCAGGACGGCTCCACTGTTTACACATGCTGTTTGTTTGTTTGTTCTTTCTGCCTATCTAACCTGGCAGAAAAGTAATTGCTATTCACAGACAGACAGATATTCTCATGCAAAATTAACATCATGGCATCCTTGTGTGTGCAGAGAATATTATGTATTCCTTCATAGATTGTTGCAATTTATACAACAGTTCCGGTCGAGTAATATGATTGGACAGGAGGCTGATATACAGTATAACAGCACTGGGACGTTTTACTATACGTATCACTCCGCTTTACAGCTGTTCTAATACAAACAGTTTATGTGTTGCTTGGCAACACTTGGTAGTGGAATCGTGAGGGAACTGTTTTGTTGGCGGAGACAAATAAAAGACAAAAATCATGACCATAATAAATAGCTTTGTTTATAGAACTGTTGTATAAATAATATGAAGAGAGAGCATTAGACTATCTGCCACTCTGTCTTTGGCCAGGAGATGGAACTCTCACATCACTGCTCACATTATGCTGAATGATCAATACATGACTGTAGCACGGATCACATACACTTAGTATGTGCTTTCAAAGTATTGTTTATGCTATGAATGTGTGTGTTCTATGTTTTTACAAATGCAAGCACAACTCGGTCAAGAAAATCCTCCTTAGGTGCACGGCCAAAGATTAATACACGTCGTTTGTGCTCTATAGCTGCCCATTCAAATATATGACAAAAGGACATTAAGAGTGCTGGCTTTTCTTTCCTCATGTATTCTTCTATGTTTTTACTACCTTGTGGATTCAAAAATGTCCACACAATTATAGAAAACCCTGAAAAGTAGTCACGGCTTTTCTAGACCTCAGTAAGAAATGCCTTTTTTTTAGGGTAAGGGATTAGTACTAGAATTAGAAATCGGTTAAGGTTAGACTAAGGGTTAAGTTGGACAAGTTGTGATGACGGTTAAGACTGGGATAAAAGGGACAAATTTAAGTCAACAGAAGGATGTGTGCGTTATGTGTTCATGCGATGCTGTACTTCTTCTCTCCGTCTTTGCTCCTGTCACTCTAACCTCGTATGTCGTTTCGTCCCGGTAGGAGGGCAGCTTTTCCACGATGAGTTCCACCATCTTCCGGGCGTCGTTCCCGGCTTGGCTGATAAAGCTCCGGAAGCTTCCTCCGTGTTCCAGCAGCACGCGGCCGCCTTCGGTGAGCACCTTGTTAAATATATCCAGTAGGTGATATGTTCGAATTTAACAACAAGGATGGGTAGGAGGTTAAGCGTTGTATACGCTCAATTTCCCCTTGTAATAAAGGGAATACAGTTCAGGTCATAATGTAACAATAAGACACAAGAGGATGTTGTTATGGATGTAATTATGGAAATGACGGTGATAACAAGGCAAGGTACAAGAAAGAAAGATCGATAACCATCTCCCTAGTTAGAGCAGGAGTTAGCATAACAAACAATTCCATTTTTGATAAGGCATAGCTAGCTTATGAAGTTATAAAACAAGAGGCACTTGCTGCCTAATGTCCCGCCATAATCACCATTAATTAACCATGGGATGATTCGATACGCAATATGGGGTTCACGATTCAATACAACCATGATGCGATGTAATGAATAAAAGTTCAATGACAACAGAGTATGATTGTGCCGAATTATGTTTATTTCTGAGCCACAAATCTTTCTAGCAATGGCACTGGCTTGCTAGAATGTCAAAAAAATGTAAAATGTCATTACAAAGTGTAATGTCTCATTTGTGATTACTGCAGCAGAATAAAATGTAGCTGATATCGCGATTAATTTTCTGCCCCACGATACGTATTGTCACATTTTTGTATTGTGATATATTGAATTTCAATATATCGTCCCATCCCTAATAACCAGTTATTCTAATGAGGTCATTAATGAAGCTAATTAATGCATTAAATACAAAAAGTTTCTATGCGAACCTACTTATCTGTGTGGCATTAATATGAACTCTGTATCCTAAAGCATTAAGGAGTTATAGTAGTTTCAAGAAAAGCAGTTTTTCCTCATTAATATGCAAATGTATGCAGCAAGGTGCTCCATCAGATCATCTACTGTATAGATGGAGCCTGTGGTGTAAGTATGAAGTTTCTATCATGTATTGTTTTGGAGTTATGTGACAGAGAGGGACAAGACATGACAACATCAAGTCCTGCAGACCATGTAAAATGGAGGCGGGACTTAACAAGACAGTGTTAGTACCTGGTGGCGCTCCTGCAGCATGGGCATGGGTGTGGCGTTGTCTGATCGCAGGACACGTCCCAACTCCTCCATACTCATCTGAGAGAAGTACTTCGGATCGGTGATGGGCACACCTGAGGAGCGAGGGGAAGAGAAGGAACGGATGGGAACGAGATTTATTCTTAGCCAGGAACTACTACAGAGAAAAAACATCAGAAAAAAGTGGGTATTCAGGGTTAATAATGGTATAAAGTTATAAAGTTCTACTTGGCTATAATGACAGGAAATTAACTCCACAGTGACCATTTCTGCTGAGAGGCACAAAGACGTAATTTATTCTGATCTCACACCGTCAAAACCTTGAGATTCACACTCTGGAGCGAGCTACCTGTGCTTTTCCGAGAGAATGTCTTGTAATTATAAAGGCCACAGTGAACACCCATGGAGAACACTTTTCCATATGAGATATAATTGATTCATATCCGGAGTCATTCATGCTAATTATGAATGGTGCACCGACGCATGCAGAGCTAAAAGCAATTTCCCAGCAGTCCAAGTGTAAGTGAAGGGCATATACACAGTAATGAGCAATAGGAATGCATAAGACAACAAAAGAACTGAACCATCAAAAAAAGGGGCTTGTATAGGCATCTATTGCTCAAGAGACTAAGCCAACAAAAATGTTAAATCAATCTAAAAACAAGACTCTATCCAGAGGGCAGGAACCAGTCACAGTGGCAAGTAGTGGTAAATTTAACTACTGTACAAGCCAGATTGTTTCTTTTAGAATAGAAGAGAACCTGGTTTTAATAGCAGCTATCATGTAAGCTTGGTGACAAATTCTGTCAAAACGTTGCACGCTAAAAGCAGCGGGACAGCGATTGTGCATCACCTCTACTTTGTGCCCTGGACCTGGGAGAAGATGGCCAGATGTGTGCAAGCTAAATCAATTTTCAGTTCAGTAAATCAATACATTTTTAAATTCTGATAATTGTATTTTACCTAATTCAAATGCTGTCAAAGCCTTTCCACCCACCATGAAAAGAAATTCTGGGGGAATGTTTGCCCACAAGGGTGGAAGTAACTAATTACATTTACTCATGGTACTGTAATTGAGTAGCTTTTTTGTGTACTTGTACTTTTTGGAGTATTTTTTAAGGTCAGTAATTCTGCTTGTACTTAAGTACATTTTTGCTTAAGTATTGTATTTCACTACATTTCAAGTCACATCCATTACAGAGTGAAAATTTTGTGTCTCTCTCCGTAAGCAACAGAAACTGGACAATCATAAATGGACAAATTGTGAAGCCATTCACAGTGAATGATCGGCTTTACTGTGTACACTTTATTTTTGTAATTTGGTAATTTCCAAATTTTCTATTTAAAAGAATCAAATGTGAACTCTCATCGTTTTAGAATTGCATGGGAAAGATCACATCTAACAACATTCTCTTTTCTAAAAAGTAATCAGTATCAGTAACTTTTACTCTGAGTACATTTTAAATGAGCTAATTTTTTACTTTTACCTCAGTAGATTTTTACACCAGTACTTTTACTTCTATTTAAGTAAAATATCAGCAAAGTAACAATACGTATACTTGAGTAGGAAAATCTAGTACTCCACCATCTTTCCACCATCATCTCTCCTTTTCACAGGTTCTCCATTCAGTGAAAGACTGGGCTTCGGTCCCTACAGGCTCTCACCTTCCTCCATGGCCCGAGTGATGGCAGCACACAGAGTCATGTAGCCTCTGTACGTGGTTCCTCTGTAGGTCACCTCACACTGCTGGCTTTCTGTCTCTGGCCAAAAGGAGAAGTTCATGGTGTCCACCACAAACACCCAGTTCAGGGCCTGCAGTGTGGAAGACAGAATTTGTCAAGACAGAGTGAAGAAAAGGGCGTAACCTCACAGTTAAGGTGCTGGAAGCTGTGTAGTGAACTGAAAAAGGCATCCGTTGGTGAGCAAGTAAGGGGGAACGTTTATTATAAACCAACACATTTCGGCGATCACAGCCTTCATGAAGGATCCAGGTGGGTCATTAGGGACCAGACCCAGACCTTGACAGACAAAATGCTAAAATTGGTAGTCTGAAATTGGTAGAATGAAATAATTAAAGACAGCCAGACGACATGGCCCTTACAGAAGTGACAATGGAACATACTGTGGCTTTTCCATCTTGAACCACACTGTTCTATAACAAGTAAATTACACAGGAGTCAATTACAGGAGTCACGCTCCTATGTGGGTCCACTGTAACTCCGTGGGTACAGCATGACACTCTCATTGCCGGAATTAGGGATTTGATTTCCATGGGGGAACACAGGAAAAAGTGGGCACTCGTTGTATTGCAAGACACTTTGGACAAAAGACTCCATCAAGTGTGTGTAATGGTCTCTCCATTTTCAAGTTTTGCGGAAGTAAAATTTCTAAGTGGGCCAATGTGGGACCGACACTTGTGTACCTGATGGCTGCTCTAGGTAACAAGTTCAATTTATTTCCCCAATGTCTGAATAAACACAGTTGTTAAAAAATAATTCTTGTGTAGGGCCCATAAACAATGAACTTCTAAGATGTGATGGCATCATTGTGATTTTATTGGTTCTGCGACAGATTTCATTGGGAGATCGTGAGTTTCACGGGTCACAAGGGAGCAGTTACCAAAGCTTACTAATCATAAAATGCTTCTCAAATTTTATAAAGCTTGCCTATTTTCAAATCTGTAACTTGGGTTTAATTTTAAATGTTATCTAAAACACCAACAATTACACATCACCCTTTTTCACTGTCATCAGCAACATGTAACGTTACAAATTGTCTGCATTTACAAATGTACACTAGACAACACTAACAACAATAGAAAACACAAACAAGTGTTTAATTTTGCAAGTGATAAAAACTGAAAACATACTGTCTAGTGACCGTCTTAAAATTCCCTCCATCATCTGTTCTGCTTTTGTGTGTCTTGTGCTTTTCCTGATGTTTGTCATATATAATTCTGTTCTATGGTTGATTGTTATGATAAACGGCTATATAAATAAACAAACTTGAACTTATTCTGCATTATTAGTGCAGTGTTGCTGCTGCCTACTTTTTTCACAAATGCTGTAAAAGTAGAAGTCAAAACGGGCAAAACTGTAACACAAAGTCTCTGGATAGCAAATTGTTCCTGGCACTGTCTGACAGCTGAAAAGAGAACAGAAAACTCTGATATTTTGAACTACATCTTTCATGTGCGAAGGAACAGCAGTGGTTCACTATTCATGTACGCTGCATGCGGTGAAGAGTGAGAGACTCCCCTGGTCAGAGGTGGGTGCCGGGGCCAACGGATTGGCTTTCTTCCAGCCGCTGGCAGTGAGATCCTCGCTGTGGCGGAGCGTGTAGAGCATCTCCGCCACCCTCCGCACCCCCTCCTCCTCCACAAACACATCCTGACTGCGCTCCGCCACAAACCGGCCAGACTCACGGGGAGAGAGAGGCGGCTCCATGATGAAGACTGTACAGAGGAGAAATACACATGAAGGGACACATGGAGGCGTACAAGCATGCATACACACACACAAACACCCACACATTGGCATGTGGTTGAAGTTTATGCAGTTGGATTTCCGCTATTATCCTAGAGCAGTGATTCTCGACCTTTTCATATCAAGGACCCCTAATTTAGTACACATTAGGGCCACGAACCGCCATTTGATGAGATTTTGTCTCTTGAACCCAAATCTGAGAATATTTTTATTGTTAGATACGATTTTGTCCAGAATTCTGTGACTATCTGTATTGTAGGTACAGGAGAGAGTACAGTGAAACTCTGACCAAAATAGTCATTCTTCTACATTCTCTAAATGTGTTAACTTCTTGTAAATAAAATAATGCTAAAGTTAATCAATTTGCTGGGGACCCTCTGGAACCCCCTCGGACCGCACGTTGAGAACCACTATCCTAGAGAACCAGTACCCACAATGCCGACTTGGAGCGTCTGCCCTACACTCTGGTTATACGTTCATGCATTTATGCGTTATTTGTCAAAGCAGGCATTCACCTGCAGACGTTTCTGACGAGGTAACTGTGAAAGCAGTGATATCCTCTGACATGTAAACGCATGAACGTGTCCAAAATAAATTCAGCGTGTTCTAGGAGTGTTGCACTTTATTGATCCCCTTTGGGAAATTCAGGTGCCACAGCAGCAATTGGCGGAACAATGCCAAGGAACTCAAGTACAGGAAGGTAATAAAAGAAAAGAGGTAATAAAATAAAATAAAGGAAATGTACATAATATAAAACTATAGAGACAGTGCAAATAAATGCAAATAATAAATGCAGATATGTGTCTAACGCCTGTGTCTCCACTGTGAGTCTGTGTAAATTCTTGGCGTAACCTTAGAGGTTTGGTCAGAGAGGTGCGTGTTACGTTTCATTATACAGGAGTGGTAGTGAGGGAAGGGAGGAAAGGAGGAGGCATTTTGGGAGAAATGGGACGCAGCCTAGGAATAGTGAAAAAGCTTTGGGACGCACCTCGTTTCAACAGTCAACCAGTCGTAGTTTGTGTGACAATGCGTAGTTCAATGCACAGACAACACAGTTAAACATCTGAGAGGTGCACATCGCCCACGCAGCAGATGCAAAACAGACTAATCGCCTGAAAAGCATCTTTACTCCTCCCCCTTTCCTCCCCCTCCCTCACTACCACTCCTCTCCTGCACCATGGAGGAGACGAGGGGAGGCCATTTGGGACCAAGGAGGGACAGTTTATTTGCTACTCAATCATCAAAAATGGACATCTGCTATTGATGAAGTGGCCCTATCATAACTGACGTAGCCCAAGCCCACAATACGCCTCATAGCCAATCAAAGTTTCTATGCAGACCAAGCTCATATTCATATTAATCTGATGAATGTTCATTTGATAATCAACCCTGGCTATACAGTAAGTCAGTGCTCATGGAGGAACCTTTTTCCTCAGCCTACACTGGTCGATACATTTTCCTCAGTGGGCCCAATTCCAACAAATTTGACTCAAATATTGCTTTTGTGAGATATTATAAATTAAAACAGGCCCATCCTACATATCATAATCCTTTACACCCTTATGTTTCCCTTAGGTTTTTTTTTTTTCCAAGTTTTGCCTATGATGTTATATTCTGGGTGTGATCACACTGACGTCACCACCCCCAAAATTGAAAAGACTTCCTGTGGAGGAAAGGAAACACCTGTGCATCCCCCTCCACCGAAGGAGACTTCGGGAGCGGCTTCTGATTGGGAGGAACAGCAAGCAGCATCAATTTCCGGGTCACGGAGTAAAGGAGGAGATAGTGGGCGAAAGGAGGAGTGATTTTTGGAGCTTTGGGGTGCAAACATCCTTGCACACAGACTTTAAGGTGCCACACAGTTTGTAGACAATAAAAAATAAGTAGCTACACAGCCAACATTGGCCTCGGGTTCCAGACTTCTTCTACGGCTGTTTTTTTAAGCTTGTGCAATGCTGTCATCTTGTGTACAGATTATATAATTAAACACAGCATGCACATGCATAAAAGCCCTGCACATATTAAGCACACGGCGCACAGAAACCAGACTGCGCGCAGCTTTATACCGAGTCCACGGTGCTGCTGGAGGTTCGTTCAGCCGGGGCTTCTAATGCCCATTACTAAAACCAAATAACTAAATTATGTCCTTCTCTGCCCGCTTCCATTCATTTAAAAGCCTTCTGGCCTTTTCCCCCTCCATCTGAAGTGTCATATGGTGGCGAATAATGATATGTTCCCCGTCAAACCGATAATGGAGCACAGTGCGGCCCACTGAATGAAATTCATTTTCACTATTCTTGCTGTGGTGAATCACAGCCACTCTCCAGTCTGAAGAAAATTATTTAGTTGACGCTTTTTTCTGGAAAAAGCACTGTAGTATTGTCCGTGGGTCATTCAGTAGGCCACTTATAGTGCCTTACTACAGCTGTCACTATTCCTGTTATTCAGTAAAAAGCGCATCTGAGTGTAAAAACACTTTACTTTGGCCCTTGACTTTGCCCCATGTTACATATATTTCACAAGCCAATGTACTTTCACTCTGCTGTACAATCCTGCATGTCTTGTTCGATACACACACACATCACTTGCCATCTCATCTAAATGAAGTGCTGTTAAACGGGATTTCAGTTAATTAGGCTACTTGTGCTTTATCGTGTAAAAAGGTTGACTTACATTTACTGAAGGCAAGGAAAACTTCCTGCAGACTGCAAGCTCATGTGCTTCGTCGCTTACTTTCCACTACCTGGTTTCACGCTGTTGACCAATCAGAGGCTCTCCTTTGGAACCGTCACTGGCTGATAGACCAATCATGTGAAGTCATGACAGAAAACCCGGCAGACAACACTGGTATGTTCTTGAGCAGGCAATTCTCAAATATAACACTATTATGGAAAAACATGATTAAATATTATACTTAAGTCTCAAGTGTGCAAATTCCAAGCAGTATTCAGAGATAAAAATGCATCGTGGATAAAAAAAAGATGATCAAAAGGTCCTATGAGGTTTGAGTGTTTCTAATTTATAAGCAAGACCGTGATTAACTTGTCATGTGGAAGTCACTTTGTACTTTCAGCCTTGAAGCCATAACTGTCTTGGTACACACCCACATGATGGCAGCAAGGCATTCTCCAAAAACAATCACGTCCCTCTAGTTGCTTTTAACAAAATGTTTCCTCAGCACAGAATTAGTAAAAAAAACAGTTGCAAAAAATGCCAAAGGGAGTTTCAATCAGCAAGCTTATTAAAACAACACAAGTCGGTTCAGTAAAAAGTGGCATTATCTTTATTCATTTTACAATTTGACAGTGTGAAGTCTACAGCATGGAGAACAAACAAGTGTAGAACACAGGAAACTGCAGGAACAAAACAGACAACTTCCACATCATTGCCAAGTCTCCCATACAATGTCATCATAACAAATTACAAGCTACATGTTTCCATTTCAGAAGGTTACTCAAACAATTCAGATTGATCTCGAATAACTACCATGAATATGCTTACAAAACAGTCAGACTGTCCTGTATCTTAAAGTTTACAACTGAGTAGCGTGTCAGGGTTATTATTTTCCACAAAATTCAGAGCCCCGAACTCACAACACCCCAAAACTGAAACCACTTGAAAGAAGACTACAATTTCCTACATCTCTTAAAAATAATAATCATAAAATGTTCCATATAAAAAAGAAAAGTAGCTTACATTCTGCACGTTGCACTGAGTGGTAATGGGGTACAACTGTGTGAGAGAGACCAATACAGACAACGAGAGAAAGCACGCCCACCCACACACATGCGCACACACACACACACACACACACACACACACACACAGGACAGATTCACTCAGAGACACAAACATACACTTACAAGTCATAAAAAAAAAATGAAATCCATCCAAAAATAAAGGTTATGTTTATTTTTGTCTGTCAGGAGACTCTGAAGAATATTTTGATAGACATGTGAGTGTTGAAAAACAAAACGAAAAAAAAAAAAAAAAAAAAAAAAAAACAGTCACAGAGTGTGTGAGATAAGTAATGGACTACACTCTTTAAAAAAAAAAAAATGCAGAACATCTACATTTTCTTTTACGCACAGGAATGTTGGACCTTATTTAAAAAATACAAAAATAAAATTCAAAAAGAAACCCACAATCCAGGATAATAGTCTGAGGGGGCTGTGTTGGAGAGGGACAGAGGGGTTGGGGGGCAATCTGAGTCTGCTTCAATCTGAGTCTCCTGGGTCTAGAGGAACTGACCAGAGTACTGCTTCACACTGAAATATAAAGAGTAAAAAAAGAAACAAAATACAGGAGAATAAAAATATAATTCACATGAGTCAGTGAAAATATATATATTTATGTATAGTACATTTAGGCAACTGTTGGGAGATGTCAATCTTGGACAAAAAGGATGGGGACGGTGGGGTGGGTGGGTGGGGGGATAACTGAGAGAGAACGAGAGAGAGAGACAGAGAGAGACAGAGACAGAGAGAGAGAGAGAGAGGTTGGGGGGGGGGGGGGGGATGTGTGGCATCGGTGGCGGGAGAGGAGAGAGGAGGAGAAGGAGGAGGGGTGTGGTTAGTCCTTGTGTCCAAGCAGGTGCAGCGCACTGGGGGGAGGAGAGGAAGGAAGAGGGAGGCAGGGTTAGTTACCATGGCAACACTACACTACTTATGAGACAGCGGCGGCAGTTCTACAGCTGTATTAGCATTTGGGCTAAGCTGGATAGCATCAACAAGGAAGTAGTGTATATTATACGTGCCTACTGGTTGCCAAGGGAGACAGAAGAGGAGGAGCCTGTGCTATTTGGCAGACTGTGATTTGTTGTCGGTTGATCTAACTAAAAACAACAAAATCACTAGTCTTCCACACAGCAGCAGCCAGGGGAAGAATCAATCCACTCCCTGCTTCACAGTGAAACGGCTTGGATGGCAAAAGAATTACACATTCTGGTTGTTTCCTTCTACCGATCATATTTATTGGACAAATATGACAGTTTAAGAAACATATGTCAATGATACTGACCCGTTGTTTTTAAATCAATTGAGAAAAATGTAAATATATGTACAAATATTTTGTTTGCCTACTCATTCATAGCCATTTCATGTAAGAGGAAGGTTTGAACTAGTTGCAGGTTGCATGAGGAGGAAAGGAAGGGGTTAGTGAATAGAAGAGACAGCAGGCAACAGAAATGCATGGCCCAACAAGAAGTGGGTTAACTAGGATCAGGATGCATTATCATATAAAAATATATCTATATATATTTCCAATCTTAAGACAAGAAATCAAATCTATGAATGAGTGGAGTCAGAGGATGTGCAGAGAGGTAAAGACATCAGCATCTATTTTTTAAGAGCCGGATCAAATCCTTTGAAATTTTTGTCATGGTTCTTTTAGCTTGCCTGGAGATGTGGATAGATTGCACTTAAGCATTTAACTGACTTTGTACGATGCTAGCCAACAGATCACATGTGAGCTCAGGCAGGGTTAACAGCTCACAGAATGATTTCATGGGGTTTTCCAAAGGGTTCCACCCTACCAAGGCAAGCTAGTAAGCTCACAGAGCAATTTGAAGGGATTACAAATGGTTCAATTGCAACAAGGTAAGCTTGGTTGCTCAATCTCAATCAAGAATTTCAAATCAAATCCAAGGATTTCTAAATCCATTAAGACCCAGATAAATGTGATTTGGTGCAAGTTAGTCCAGTGACAGAGCCAGTTTCAGGACTTGCCTGTTCTGCAGAAGGTACTGGGCGTTCTGGATCTGGTCCTGGGTGCCGCTGATGGTGATGATGCGGTCCTCAGAACCTTCCAGAGGCTCGTCGATCTTGATGGAGGCTCCTGACTCATGGCGGATCTGCTTGATCCGCTGGCCTCCCTTACCAATGATAGAGCCGGCCAGCTATAGGTTGGGTATTGAGGAGAGAGAGGGAGGGGGTGGGGTGGGGAAAAGAGGGAAAACAAACATTTTAGGCATGGGGAATCTCTGTATAAAGCTTTTTAAAAAAAATACATGGACAATAAAAGGGTAAACTGACACAAAAACAATAGGGTAAATCATGAGTGTCAGATATGCTCGAATATATTTGAGAACAATTTAAACCACTTGAGGTACACCTGACTACGCTGTGACACTTCAATAGTCTGTTAGGTGGAAACATTACTTACAATATGAGCTCAAGTGCTCCTCAAGTTGTATTTTTATGTCAAACATTAAACTACTATTATGCCCTTGTCTGGTGTGTGTGCATATCAGGAATAAAGTTGGCGTGTGGGAGACAACATGATTTATTGATCGCTACATCATTAATGCACCACCCAACAGACATTTTAGTCACTGCATGTATAATGAATGAATGTCAAAATGTTGGAATACGATGTACATGACAAAATGTTATGATTTATGGCTGCTAAGATATGAGGGGGTGCAGATGATATGAACACACACATGGCAGTTTGGGGCTTTTACTCAATCTGACTGAATGTCATTCATGTCTCATGAGGGGACAGTGGATGAAGTAGATTGATCCTCCTTTGGTGTGCATATGTGTGTGTATGTGGTGGTGTTGCTTACTCACATCTTTAGGGATGGTCACTTGTGTGGTGATGACTGGGCCACCCATGTCATTATAGGAGCCACGTCCACCTGGTAAGAGGGAAGGAAAAGAGAGTTGAAGAGAAAAAGGGAGAGGGGAGAGAAAGGCAAAAAATATCTATATTTATCTGGTTGTCGATATAAAGAAAGTTCAGTTAGAGGGGAAAGGGGGAGGTACATGCCTCAAAAATTTTTTTTTCTTATAACATCAAATGATTTAAAACAGTAGAGACTCACCAGACTGGTAGTTGTCCCAGGAGGAACTGTTATCTGAGAGAGAAAGCAAGCACTGACTCAGTGAAACAGAATACAAGTTATTTCTGACATCTGTGAAACAACACATCAGTAAACTATTCCTCACAATACTGAGCTCAGACATAAAAATATAATTAATCTCACTTGCGTTCAAAAATGCCTTTTGAACTGTTGAATGATATAGAATAAACATTCAATGCCATCTGCAGCAGCCCTCACAATCATACCAATTTTATTCTAAAATAAAATGTTATTTAGCTAGTTTAACATTTATTTGAAGTACAATATCACTGCAAATAGCCAAAACATCTTATGTCGACTGCAACCTTTGCAACTGCAAAAATGTCTTCCCAGTCTGAATGCTCATCTATTCACACCCGGCTCAGCCAACATTAGAAATGTTGGTTTTCCACGATGTTGGATTACATTCATAAACAAAATGCCTCACTGACTGCAGCTCTGTTATCACAGTATTTGCTGGCTGTAGTGCCAACAGTGTGAAATGAACATTCAGCTGCCGGACACCACAGTGTGGTAGAAGAAACACGGGCACCTCATAGGCAAATTAACAAAGACACTAACAGCATTACAACCACATATCCATATAATGCCACACAAAAGATAGAAAGCTTAACACTTACCATATCCTCCTCCACCCTGTAGAAAAAAAACACAAAGACAGAAGGGTTACACAGAGCTAACCCATCTCTTTTCATCTTTCTACACATCACTGATGAATGCATAGAATGGAATAGCATACTGGAAGGATAAATGTATGGGTGATGCAGCAGCCTCTTCCATGGAGTAGACTCAACTGAAAGCCACCCAGTTTTCATCCATAAGCCAGACTCCTCCTCTCTCTCCTTCCCTCCCTCCATCCCCCCTTCCTGTCTCTCCTTGCATCTCCATCGGCCCCCATTTTCACCTGCTATTCAGCTGCTGCTGTCACCAGGGCAACAGGCGATTCAAAAAGCTGTTGCTGAGCAACGGCAGGCAGTATCCTGCCAGCTCTCAGAGAGCGAGAGAGAGGGAGAGAGAGAGAGACCTTCCAGTCTGTCAACAAAGCGTTATTATTGCCTAGCAACCAGCCACGGCCACCCCCACCCTCCCCACCCCCCACATCCTCCCTCTCCTTGCAGGAAAAACAGGCTGGTCGTGAAAGTACACGGTAGAGGGCAATTATGGCTGATTATTATGGGGTGTCTCCGGCTGTGGTGATTATGGTCATTTGGTGGAATGGCTTACGCCAAGCCAGAGCGAGCTTGTATGCATGGTCAGGGCTTGGATGAGTGTGTGCAGACGCATGCACACGAGTGGCCAGCCATGGCAATACTGTCAATAAACCACTATTGTCATTAAACCACATCGGACAATCATAGCTATTGTCTGGTGTTGGGACCAATCAGCATGCCAGCCTGAGGATGCCGGCGCCCAATGAGATGCCAGAGACAGAGCTGCATGCATTTAGCCAAGGGTCACTAACCATGTTATCGCCATAGCGATCCGGTCTGCCTCTTCTGTCACTGCTGACGAAGAAGGGGGAGGAGAGGGGGAAAGAGAGGACAGAGAAAGAGAGAGAGAGAGAGAGAGTGGGGGAGGAGGGGTAGAATGAGATGAGACAAAATGCTTAGAATAAAATGCTTGACAATATTCCAAAGAAAATCTCTGGTCTAGGTCAAACTGCACACACACGCTGAGCAAGATTACAGTATAAACACATTTCCTCCCAGCCATCCACCCACACAGTAACAGGAACAGCTCTGACAGTGTTATGGTGAGAGGAGTGACAGGTGGTGATGATGATGAAAGCCTAGGGCTGCTGCTTTTTCCCCAAAACTGAGCTCAAATGAAGCCTTTAGTGGAAGAAATGTTTTTGGGCTTATTTGATACTCCTGCAGTTCCAAAAGAACATACTTGGGTGTCACTGCTGTCCGACTATAGCCACGATATAACTCAATATGTTATCCGTTGCTTTTGCTTCGCAGTCTCCCTCTGCAGCCATTTTGCATCCCGCCTGGTTGGCACTGACTAAAACCAACCCATTACATCACAGTGTCCCATGAAGGATGCCTTGACATTTATACTGGTGCTGGACATGAGGCTGATGCCAGGCTAAAACAGGGTATCGGTAATTGAAAATCACCTCATTTGAAAAATGCAACAAAAGACAAACTCTGCATATTTACTTGAGATTTCTTCAATAGAAAAAACATGAATTCCATCTCGATCATTTTTCTACAGTAACCCAAGACCAGAATTGTAAATATCCATTTTTCAGTAACACTAATGGATCACTCAGTATTGAACAATACTGTACATTTAGTACTGAAACCCCATGTCCCACAATGGACTACTGAGTATTCCAGCTAGTCTCAATAGTTTTAATAATAATTCTGAGCCTAACAGTGACAGCCTCATTAACAACTGACTTTAAATTGGTGATAAGGAAATGACCAGAGGATCAGCGTATGGGGGATCAGCGTATGGCCAGACTAGCTGACATAGAAATTTGGCTGCGCAAACTATTTGGATGTGGACAAGTGATGCCAAACCAGGGCAGGTTTGGCATCACTAATAACATTATTCTGGATTTGGGGAGTGAATAGCTGACTAAATGGGATTACACAGGGTAGAGGAGGCCACGCTATTTAATTCAGGGTCCCTCCAAAACACTCCAAATAAGGAGACTGAACAGGTGGATGGTGTCAGGCTAAGGGACTTTTGCAAGCCAGGGTATTACGGGCGAAGGGACCGGGCGGGAGAGTAATGGATGCTTGCAAGGTGGGCATTAATATTAGACTTAAAGATACGAGGGGGAACAGGTTCACAAAGAGAACAGAGTTATTTTCCATCAACTGTGAGAAGTGATGAATAGCAGGCATAGCAGAACAACTGATAAGATAGGGTAAGGCAATATGGGATTCATAGGGATACCTCAACACTTTGAATTTAAGTTTGTCATCTGTCTTGGCCAAGCAATTGTCACATTCATGATGGGAAAGTAAACTGAGCACCTGTCAGCTCTGGTAAATGGCGTACTACTGTTCCTCATGAAGACCAATGGGTAACAAGCTAGCTTGCAGGAAGAGGCAACCTATGGTTTCAACGACTTTCAGCCATCTTCTGCTGAAGAGAGGTACCAATACAGACCGTCCGCCCCCATTGTGACAAGTGCATGATAATATCAAATAACAGACAGAATATCAAAATGTCAAAGTATCCCTGTTAAGACATTGCACTGGGCTACAAAGCCAGGTAGGAGGAGAGCAGAGGTTTGGGGGCAGAGACTTACTTTGACCTGTCATCTGAGCCACGGTACGAGTCATAGTAACGATCATCTCTGTGGGCAAGGTGGAGATGGAAACACAGACACACACACGCACACGCACACACACACACACGCAGACACACACACACACATATGAGCACATACACTTTATGGAATGGGAGTACAATGACTTCTTAACTCCTCTATGCATGGAATATCAATGATTCTTCCAGAGGCGTGCATAGTATGACATTAGATTACATGCAGAATATTGGATCTAATTCATCCTATGAATGACAAAATGGAAAGCAAGTTCGGTGGATCTATGTTCAGAATGCACAAGTAAGCAGATGGAGAGGCGGTAGGCTTTACGTATGCCGACACCAATTCGCGGCAATACAAAGAAAAATTATTTTTTTTAAATCAAGGATGGAAGCAAACTGTGACAAAAAAAAATTGAGTCTTGGGTGGTCTCATTTAAAAAAAAAACAGTGCTCTAGAAAAGGGGACCACATCACAGAATAGAATCCAATATGTCTCAAATGTCCAACACTTCACATTCAAGAGGATAGCAGCAGGTGTTAAAAATAAAACTGAGTATGGCTCTCTCACACACAGTGATGAGTAGGACCATGCAGACATTTGGGACCTAAAGGCTCCAGTAAAACAAAGGATGTTCCCACACTCAATTTCAGTTTACGGGTTAGATAGATAGCATGCCCCGTTTTATGCAAGACTGGTGGTTTAAATAAATAAATAACCTTACACAAACAACACAATTGAGTTGTCGTGCCCAAAGGCAGGGCTCCAATTTATGTACGTCTGACAGTGAGAGTAGAAGGTACTTGGAAAGAAAAAGCTAAGGAAGGGAGAGAGACAGCAATATATTGTACATCGTTTGTATGTATATATCCCTTACCCTCCTCTGTGTGGAGGTCCCATGGGCATGTTGCGTCCACGGCCACCCCCCCTGCCCCCCCTACCAGGGTGGGGTGGAGGGGGACCTCTGCGGGGGCTCATCTCATCGTAGTCCCGGCGGGAGGGAGGCATGGGCCCCCGCCCCCCTCTGCCAGAGGGTATTCGGTCAAACCCGCGGTCACCACCTCCACCCCTGCCCCCGCGCATGGGGAACCCTCCCATGGGCCTGCGGCCACCCCCCCTCTCTTCGAACATCATGGTGAAACCGCCGTAGTCATAGGTTTCGTCGTAGAAGTTAGGGTCGTAGGGCTGCGCACGGCCCTTTATGGGAGCCTGATGAAGGAGAACAGGAAGACACATTTTAGCCTAGCAAAGAGCATTTGGCTTGCAAAGTTATCAAGAATACATGTGTATTAAATGTGTATAGTCTCCAAATCTATACTTCACACAGAGTGTAATACACGACAGTACAATATTTCTGAAATAAAAGAAAAAGAATAAAATCCTGCTGAAAAAAACAAAACAAATGGGCATCCAAATGTGTAGAATTGAAGACTGAACAATGAAATACCATTAGGCGCCTCTTTAGTAAATGTCTATTTTTGAGACAAAAGCAGTAGTTTGGCATGGCAATTAAGAACAAATTCTTAAGTGCAATGACAGCCTTTCAACCCAAACGGAAAGGTAAAAGACACAAGACACAGAAAAAATAAGTGATTCAGGGATACGGCAGGAATCATGATCAGAAAAGAACTAGAGTGGTATGTTCACTACAAATAACACCTATTATTGTTATTGCTATATTTTAGGGTTGGGTGAGTACATCCTCCTGTCAATCAAATTGTAATTGCATACGTCGCTGATCCGCAATGTATTTGTCGGTGCAGACATACAGTGTGCGGGTTGTAGGTGTGATGACGAATTAGAACAGCTCTTGAATGCCCACAGCAGGAGCATTATTACACTTTAAATTATAGCATAAGGACCCATGTAGTCCTTGCAGTCGCCCTTGCAAGTCAACAAAAAAACACTGAACAAGTACCAAGTCGCAGTGCATTCCCAATAGGAAGCAGTATCACAAGACAGTCAAATGGAGAAGCACATGCAGGAACAAAAACACCATGAGGAAGGCTTTATGAAATATCAGGTGTTTAGGATGCCTTCTGTGCAGGCTCCAAATACTACATTTTTAAATATACGTGAACATATTTTTTTGTCCCTGTGTGTCTTCCTTCATTTGAGTGTCTTACACTAGGCTACATTTTAAATGACCAAAGATCAAGGTATTTTAAATCAGAAAAAAAGCCACTTTCCATGGATTCAGTCTATCGCAGATCCTTGCTGTATTTGTCCAACTGCCCAACCCTACTATATTATTATTCAGAGTTGTGCGTTTAACGCCTGGTATATCTCAAAAAACATCTCTCATCCATGAGAAAACACAACTTACTTCAGCGATGAGCTCCAGCATTGTCTTGATGCACTCCACCACCCTCTCCGACTTCCCCCCGACCAGCACCACCCGGTCTGTCGACTGAGGACAACACTCCTGAAACAGCTTGATGCTGGTCTGGGTGTTCTGGAGACACATGCACACAGGCACACATGAGCATGCACAGAAACACAGAAGGCTATTACATGGATACAGCGACTGAATATTAATTGAAAAAAGCCTCTGAGCATTTTCCGCATTAAGTCACAAATCTGTCATTTAACGGATATTTCCATGGGAATGACATCCCCATCTTGGTGGTAAGTATTGCAGGACACAGAAGATGGAAACTCAGTCGAGTGGAACAGTTCAGAAATCAATTGAATGACAAACATTAGTGAAACAGAAGAACGAACAGAAGAGGAGGAGCAGGAAAAATTGTATCCTGCCTAGGCATCTCCGACTGGATTCAATTCAGTCAAATCAGGGAGTGCATTCAGTTAAAACTGAAAAACTGGCAGCAAAATAAGATTGTCATATCTGCCCTATTAAGAAATATCTGAGAATGAGTGTTCTACAGTTAGCATACAAATTGCAGTGTGTAGTTCTTTTGTAACAAATTTAATTGCAAGCAAACTGACCCCAACCCTGGTATCCACATACCTCTCTGAGCTCCTTGATCTTGGCTCCCTTCACCCCGATGATTGAGCCAGCCAGGCTCTGGTGGATCAGCAGACGCAGCTCACAGTCAAAATCCATCCCATTGTACTGCTGGTACTGGCGGGGTAACAATTTATTAATACTATGCAGTGTTTCCTCTAGGATGTTTTTTAGCAGCGGGGGGAAAGGGTTTTGTTGTACCTGGGTGGTGCGAGCGTGTAGTACGCCAGCGGTCGGAATTAATTTCAATAGGTAATTAAAAAAATATGAAATAAAGTGACACTTGACTGCAAAACAAACTTTAGAACATACTCCACTCTCCTCACTTTCTGCCCTCTCTCCTGCTTCACTCTGCTCTCCTGCTCCACTCGCCTCCACTACTCCTGCCTGTCTACTTGTCTAATAAGGTTACATTTGAGAATGAGTAACATTAGATAATTCTCTCACATCACAAGTATTTGATCACGCAACCAGTAAGAACATTAAAATATTGTAGTAGCCACCACTAACGTTACATATTTTAGAACCAGGAGGCATTTCTTTCCCTTCAAAACTTCGGGGCATAGCTAAGAACCTTGAGCCCCTCCCTAGCTAAAGTGTTACCTGACTATCTTCCTCATCGACATCAGGCATCTTTCTCTTCTTGGAGAAATATTTTAACAAACTCATCTGAAAATGCAATCAGGAATATTTTAATACATAGCTTATATAAACATCGTTGGCAATTTTTTTTACCGACGTTTATTGAAGTAAGGCTGCGTTCACACATAGCGTTTTTTCCCCAACTGCCAGCGCCCTTTTCTCATTAAAAGCAATGGGAAGCGGCCGCTCCCGAAAAGCGCTGCAGCGTTTTTTTCGTCAGAGCGGAGCCTTTTCAAAAGTTGAGAAATGTTCAACTTTTCAGAAAAGCGCCGGGTGACGTGAACCGCTTTTTCCCAGCCGACCAATCGCGATGACAGAGACGCTGGCCGTTTCCCATAGCAACAACAAATATGGAGAAAGTGAAAGTGCCGGTGGAGAAATTGGACGTTGTAATAAGTGAATTTCCGTTACCGCAACAGCGACCATAAAGGCAGTATGGATTATACTGGACATGTATTGGAAATATCTGGTAAGCCTTTGCTTGTTGCACAACACTGTTTTGTCTGCTAGAAGTGAACCAGCTGGTTAGTGAGCTAGCAGCTGCTCAGCTTACGTTGCCGTGATCCGCTTTTTATTTCTCCTCACAAAAAGCGCTCCAGGCAGCGCTTTTTCCACATCAAAAAACGCTATGTGTGAACGCAGCCTTAATCTACCTTTCTCTCTCTTCTCTCTCTCCCTCTCGCCTCGGCCAGGTGTCGCCACTTCCTGTATCCGTCGTTTCAAATTAAAAGCCCTCTGCAGAGTCGTGTAATTGCGACTTCATGACATTTCATAAAATTCTGAAAATGTATATAACGGAAACTCTGCTATGGTACAGCTCAGACATGCATCCTGTAAATCAATACCAGTTCAATACCAAAAGACATTTCAGAAAAAGGCTCAAACCTGCCCAGGACTAATGTTTCCTTTATAGCTCTTTTATGGTGTTATGACAATAATTGTGGTATGTACTGATAGCGGTTCTGTAGGTCAGTGAGTAGAGAATGGCACCAGCACTGCTAAAGCTGAGTGTTTGATTCCCACTGGAGCCACCATGTTATAAATCTTTGCATTCATGGTACTGAAAGGCAATTCATGTCAAAGCATCCACCAAATGGCAACATATTAGGTAAAAAGGGGCCGGGATATTTTACTGTACTGCAGGTAATGTGTAGAGAACACTGTAAAGGGGTTAAGAGATAACATTCAACACAGACTTTAAAAATCAACTCAGTCCATGGTGTTTAAGATGGTGCAGGGGAAAAGAGGGGCAAGAGAAAGAAAAAGACAAGAGCTTAAAATATAAATAAAATAAATAAATAGCTCAAGTTCTCACCTCTTCCAGGGTTGGGATAATCTTCAGCAGGATCTCTCCGACTGTTTCGATGTCGGCGCTGATGCTCAGGATGCTTCACATTACACCCACCAATCACAGGCCAGAGGACAGCCACGAAGAGCCGCCAGGGACAAGCCAAGGGGGGACCAGTCAGGTGGTGCCATCCCGAGGAGGGAGGGAATAGCATTTCAGATCAGAGAATTCAGAACGCCCCCTAAGTAGAGTCTTAACCTTAGAGAACAAACCAAACCCCATTTAACCCATTCACCACTGAGACTAACCAGGCTAAAGCAACAGCTGAAATCCTACATTTTCTAACCCTAACATGGCAGTAGACTCAAGGTCAATGGTAATCCAACACTGTAACTGGTAAATAACTATTACATAAACAATAATATATATATTAAAAAAAAAAATCAGTCTGTTGTCCAGAGAAAGGAAGAAAATAGAAGACAAAATGAAAGGAACCCAAAGAAAAGTGATTGTGTTTGGTGACCATTGAAGGGGCAAGGCGGGGGGCGGGGGACGGGGGAGTTTGAGGAGGATCTGGCAGTAATAAGCACCAATGGTGCCAGAGAGAGCTCTAAAAACCTGAAGCCAAATGGGGTGGATGCACACTACAAAGATTTTGACCAGATTCCGCCCCAACTAGGCTGCCCCACACAAATTTCAAAGATCGTGGTGTAAATCCTCTCTCCATCTAGATTTATCCTTCTCAAGGCATCCTAGTCTTAAAAATTTGGCTGGGACAACAATTTTGGTGCTCAATTAGGCTTAATTCATTAAAAAAAAATAATCTTGTTGTTTGCATCCACCCTAAGGTAGCAAGACATGGGCAAAAAACTGGGGGTTGAAAACTAGTGAGACTCAATTAATAAAAGAAATGTACAATGAATTCCCTGATCAAGAGAACTTAAGTGCAGTTTGTAGATGGGAGAAGAATGGCAGACAGCCGAGGAAGAGTAACAGAGCAGGTTATACCATGGAAAATGAGGCGTTCCACCACTGGAATCAATGGTTTTTAAGGGAATGGGAGAAGCGACAAACATAAAACCACGGAGCGATGAGATGAGTGAGATAGAGAGAGAGAGATCTTTCAACAGCTCCAACAGTCAATAACCAAGCTCAGATGAAGCGGAAGACAGGAAAGGAAAAATACACACAACACTTGAATCCTAGCTGGCCTTTTGCATTGCAGACTGAACGCACAATCTTGGTCTAGCAAAATAATGAGGGCATCACAAGGAAAGAATGGGATGGTGCGAGAAGCATGTGAGCATGTTTGTGAAACTAACAAAACGAAACAAAAACAACAACCACCAGTATATCCATTTTGAGAGGGGGAGGGAGGTGAGGAACGCGGAAGATAGAGGATAGATAATCATCACTGAAAATAATATAAAAAACACAGACATATTGCAAACACTGGCACATATTATAGCGTAGATTTGAACAGACTGTGGAAGATTGTGGAAAAACCCTGACAACACCTGCCTAAGGCTCAATGCTGACGTGACTTTAAAATGGAGGCATATAAAGGATGTTGACATGGCTTTTACAGGCTGAAGAGGCAGATTTGGACATGAACGCATTTAGGCATTTTGTTTCAGGCTAAAATACTGTGAGAACAGGTAGGTTAAAATACAGTGACTTGATAGAGGCAGGATGACTATTTATTATTCATCTTTGCTTGTTTGTTTGTCCTGTAGTCAGGCAGTGAGAGGGAGGAGCTTAGGGACATACCGCTCAGGCCCACTGCTGTCTGGGACTGACACACTGGCATTGTACTGGGCGTGGCATGGGCAGGGGCCAGGGCCATTCGAGCACACAGATGTCAATCAAGTAAGGCGCCCATTTAGGGACAGGGCACGATTATGGGCAGGGCCAACCAGGGTGTCAGGTGGGCGGGCGCAGGAGGGGCCATCCAGAACATGGGCAACAGAGGAGGAAGTGGGCAAAAAAGTCAACAGTAAAATAATAAACAAGGGAGAGGGAAGAGGGAGGGGGGGGGAAGAGGAATACAATTTTAATATACAGGCTCTACACTGGTCAAATGTGATTTTATTTGTTTTTCTCTCAGAGATTGGTTTGTCAAAGAGAGAACAGAGGGTGAGATTGGAAAATGGGTAATGGCATATTGAGAGGGGGGGTCAATGTTGGGGGAGAGACCAGAGACAGTGAGAGAGAGGGACAGCAGTTGGAGAGAGAGGGGGGAAGAAAAAAGTGTGGAGGGGTAGAGAAAGAGAGGTAATGACATTGAATGAATTGAGAATTGGCCAGGTTGCTTAAACATTTCTAGAATAATGATAAATGGCAGTTTGGCGCTACAAGTAACCTCATCCACACTGCACTGAGCTCATTGTAAAATTAAAAAGAGCATCAGTGTTGCCACGACAAACTCATTACAATAAATATATTATGGAGAAGGAAATGGACTTGAAATTGGACATTTGCGCCTAGGGCCACTTTAGCTGAGACAATCAGATGATGTTCATGTGACAAGCAAAAGATAGAACCAATCCCGAAGGGTCTGTCAGAAGATCTCATGAACAGTAGGCTAATATCAACACAGCTATCAGCTAACCACACCCCTTGTTTACACAGATCAAGAGACCCACTGCTACATACCATAATGATATTTATCCAGTTATCCAGTATAAATGTACTAAAACAAAATTGTGGTCCTATAGAGGCAGTTTGTGTAGTTGTTGGCAGGCTGCGCACCAGTGGGGAAAAAAAGAAATAAAAAAATTATTCAGGGTGTACGAAATAGATGTACTCACGTCTGTGCGAAGGGCTTTGATGTTTTTGCCACCCTTCCCAATCACAGCTCCTGCATTCTAAAGAGAGACAGAAATTGAAATCATACAACCAAACAAATGAAAACAGAAACTAGGAACTATGACATTGTAATTAACACAGACACATTTTTGAAGGTAGAACAGAAGATTTCAACTGACAAGATCAGGATGAAAGTAATGACTGAATGAATAACTGTAACATGCGGAAATTAAAGATTGAAAAGGCAGGGATGTGATCAGGGCAAGACAAAAAAAAGCTGTAAATTGTGGGAAGCGCAGGAAATCAGCAATCAAACAGCCTGAAATCCTGAATCAAACAACCTCTCAAATAAGAATGGAGACGCATAAAAAGATGAGACAAAAAACAAACCAATGACAGAGGGGTTAAAAAAAAAATAGATGAGGAGAGCTGATTTACTTTGCTCTGCAGGAGAATGCGAAGCTCCACCATCTCGTCTGAGTTCCTGGAGCGCTTGAACGATTTCTGTTCGTCTGCGTCCTCGGCCGGGCGCTTTCCTGGCATAAGGAGATAAATACACACTTAACACACACTAGAAACCTGCACGCACAACCTTCCACAGGAAAACTACAACACTCACAAAAAGCACAGAAACCACAGTGGAGCAGAGAATCACCATAAGACTGATGTTGTTCAGATTTTGTTTTCATATTATAGGCCAAATCTACACAATACACAATTTCCCTGCTGTATGCCAATTTAGAAAGAAAAAATATTTTTCCTGGATTGCACAAACAATTTAGAGAAAAGTGAGCAATGACATTATGTGGCTATGTAGCCTAACTGTTGCACAGAAGCGCTTACTGACATCTGCCTCTGACAGGAATACTAAGTGGCAAGATTTCCTACTGGCTGGCTTACACTAATTTCTAAAAGCCAAGCTGTACATAATCAGCCGCAATGACACTGCCATTGCTATAAACAGTGCCTACTATACATATACATTTGTCAAATTTAATATTGAATAATACATTATTTAACAGGATAACCTACAAGGTAAAGCAGCAAAGTGATATAAAAATATCAATACCGTTTGTCTCTGTGTTGCTGAATGAGGTCTCTTCTTGCTGTTCAATTTCTGTCTCCATTGTCGGCTGACAGCGGGCAGGATAGGGTGGGCACCTCGGTCCAGGGAACAGGCAGCAGCCAGGAGAGAGAAGCGACAAACTGGGTCTGATGAGCTGCGGTAGTCGGTCAGCATTGTAAGAGGGAAAAAATTGAGAAATTCGAGTAACGTTAGTGTTTTGGAGATGAGACAGACAACAGAGTAAGAAAACGAGTAAGAGACTGGCAGAAGACTGGCACTCACCGATATTTATTGTAAGGACAAGGGCGTGATGATAGGCGGAACTAATGTAAATATGCAAGGACCAAACAGCTGTTGCAACCTGTCGGTGGAGGGAGAGACTAATTGGAATATAATATAAAAGAGCATTTCATTGACAGCAAAATTTGCAACACGCCAATTCTGTCCATGTTCAAAATTATATATTAATTCAATCGTCAATGGTCAACTGGTCAGAACGGACATCCAGCGAGCAGTAGAGATTTTGACTAAGCACACACAACAAATTCATTTATAGGAATTTGAGTGGAAAGAGCAAAACACGATGTACACGGTTTCTGATAGAAAATGTTTTTTCTAAAAGGACATACAGTCAAGATAACCATCCAACGACAACGGATTGGTCTCCCTCATTACTATCTTTGGCAAACGATTTGAATATGAATTCGAAATGTAACTTAAAGAAACAGTGCAATGACTAATGGTGGACAACGTTAATAAAGTATAATGTGAAATTAATAATGGTCTATGTTTTGGCCAATCGATGAAATGACGTTAGAGGGGCTTGCTAGTTACACCCTCACAAAGCCTGTATGGGCCCTACTGGAAGTAGCTAGCTAATGTTAACGTTACTGTAACTAGCAAAGTAGCTAGCTAACTCGCCTGGAAAGAAATGCGAGCTTCATCGAATAGATTCGAGTTTGCGATTTGATGATCGATGAGACTCTTGCAAAATAACCCACCGAAGACACAATAAGCAAGATGCCACCACTTTTCACCCAGCTGGTGTGAATATCGAGGGTTACAATTAGCTTACAGTCATTAGCAAGTGAGCAATACAAAGACAGGCCTGCTAACGTCAAACGCTCGCTAAGCTACGGCACAAGCTAGCGGCTAACGTTAGCTAATTTCGCCATATTGCGATCGCCAAAGCACAACCGGAGCTAGCCAAGTCAGCTAATTAGGTAACTTTAGCACACCAAAGCTAACTGGTTATCTAGCTCCGAACACCGAGTTCGTATCTAAACAGCTACAGGCGTATGTATTTGTATAGTACCTGTGTATCTGAATTGTATAAGATGAATGCGTCCCGGAGAAAGAAAAAAGATACTGCAAAAAACAAACCTGCGATGCAACACCTCACTCGTTCCCCTTTCCTCCTCTACCAAACATGGAAATGGTCAACGTCAGATAAAGCGCGTTGATTGGTGGAAGTAAAGGCTAATCAACAACTGAGTGCATCCATTGGCTAGAACACAGAGCAATCAGACAGATAAGGCGTTTCCAAAGCTGTACGCCCCACTAGTTTGGTTGAAAAATACCCGTAGATTTCAGTCTTGCCTTTCAAGATAGTCATCTATTTCAGTTATGATCTGCACGGGTAACGTTTATTTGCGTCTTTCTAACAACTTGTAGAGGCACAAGGGTCTGTTTAGCAAGTGTTCTTGTATTTTCCATTTCCCCCATGGTCAAATAGTATATGGAAACAAAGCTAAGCTTAAAGCTAGCATTAATACTGCTAAATAAGTTGGGGTAAGTTAGTCAACTTGGCGCCTTGGATGTTTACCAATCCGCATTGTAACGTTAGAGAGTACCAGTTCACTTATGTATGAAAGAAATTCTTTTTTGAAGAGCTTGCTTCCATGTTTCTCAGGTAACCGTTATAAGGAAGAAATAACTGAACGTAAAAGCCTCCAGTTTGTGTAGTTCTGTCTGTCTGCCTGAGTAGCTGTTAGAAACCCCAACTCACTTCACCTATCTCTTTCTCTCCTCCCTTATTATTCCCAGATGTGATCTGCTGTTCAAAGATATAGTTTATCCAGATTGATATGACCACAGAAAGACAGGTGAAGGCAATACTCTATCTTCTTGTAATATATCTGTCTTGTTGATAAAACTGCCCTGGCTTTGGTGTTCAGAGGTTCAGGAGATACAGATAGAGAATGACCTTCCAAGCCCACAGGGAGTGCTGGATGCTTTGACTTGAATTAGATGGAATGTAGCATTTGAACCACTGCTTGTAAGTTACACTTTCAGTAGACTGAGTGTTAAAACAGTGGTTTACAATCATTTTTTTTAAGTGAGAGTATCACTGTTGACTTTAAAATTAAAATTTGAAAGCTGATGTCTTTTAAAGTTCTTGCTAAACTAAAAAAATATATATTTTACTGGGGAAAAAGCTGAAGAAACTGATTAGTCTACAAATAAAACATGGTGTATAACTCACATATGTCTATAATTTAGAGTTGAGTTATTAATGTCAATAAACACAGAATAATCATTAGGTAGCAGCAGCTGCACAATAATCAACTACTGGAAGCTGGAGTTGTGCACACTGCACACCTTACATGGTAGTAGATAACAGTAGAGTAGAAAATAGCAGAAAGTGACCCAGGTTGAGATCACATATAGAGGAGGAGGATGGCTCCTGAGACCCAGGGAGCGGTGCGTGCCGCCCAGGCCTGGCTGCAGTCCTCCTGGCACGTCCAGGTGCCCTTCGCCTGGCTGGAGGCCTGCGTACAGTGGCTACAGGAGGAGGGAGGAGGAGCAGGCCGTCTGCCGCAGCAGCACATCAACCAACAGGTAGGAAGTCTGACTGTCTACTTCTGCAGTTTAATGCAAAACAATGACTCTGGGTGGACACATAACCCAGGTTGAAGTGATTAGCCCCATTGACACAGCAGCAGAATAATCAATAAGTTAGGAAGTCTGGTGTGTGAAAACAGTAAAGTATATTGCCTTACTTTGGCATTTACTTTAACTTTTATTCTGAAAGGAGAAGTAGTTGTCAACAGCCACTAAAAGCTGTATAGTTTCTTCCTGTGGTATGGAGGGAAATCTGGTGTTGTTGCATATGAAAACACACACATATGCAAACGTTTACAGCATTCCCATATGTATAAAGCATGTATACAGTATATAGCATATGTATAAAGCATACAGACAGGGTTGAGAGGTTCAGTTACTGTTTGACTAAATGTTAGAACGGGCAAGATGAATGACTTAAGCAGCTTTGAACGTGGTGCGATCGTTGGTGCCAGACACGCTAGTTTCAACATCTCAGAAGCGGCTGATCTCCTGGGATTTTCATGTACTACAGTAGAGGTTACCGAGAATGGTGCGATAAATAAACAAATCCAGTCAGCTGCAGTCCTTAGGGCGAAAATGCCTCGTTGATGAGAGAGGTCAGAGGAAAATGGCAAGACTTGCTGAAACTAACAGGCAGGCCACAAATATGTAAATATTTATAACCGCTCACTACAAACGTGTGTAGAAGGGCATCTCAGAAAGCACTACTAGTTGAACCTTGAAGCTGCCATGCCGCGTTCCACTCCTGTCAGCTAAAAACAAGGAGATTAGGCTACAGTGGGCACATGATCACCAAAATTGGATAATTGAAGAGTGAAAGAACATCATCTGGTCTGACATATCCCAGGTTCTGTTGCGACATGCTGATGTCAGGGTCAGGATTTGGTGTAAACAACATGAATCCATGGACCTGTCCTGCCTGGTGTCAACAGTACAGACTGGTGGTGCTGCTGTCATGGTGTGGGGAATGTTTTGCTGTATTGGAGCACCATTTGAATGCCACAGTGTACCTAAACATTGTTGCTGAAAAGGTGCGTCCGTCATGGCGTCAATCAAATGGATACTTCCAGGAGGAAAATGCGCCATGTCCGAACAATCCCCAGATCTCAACCGAACAGAACACTTTTGGGATGAGGTGGAACGGGATGTTCGTAGCATGAATGTCCCACCAGAGAATCTGCAGGAACTGTGTGACGCTATCGAGTCAGTATGGACCAAGATCTCTGTGGAGCTTTTCCAGCACCTTGTTGAATTCAGGCTGTTCTGAAGGCTAAAGGGAAGTCTGACCCGGTACTAGTTAGGTATACCTAATAAGGTGGCCACTGTAGATCTCATACGCTTACTTCATTTATTGTATCATGAATTGATGACCATTCATATATCATGAAAAAAAAGAAAAAAAAATCTCAGGTTATGTAACAGAATCTTACAACTATCACAATTTAGGCATTTAACTGATAGTTCATACCAAAAATGACTTAAAATAAGTGTAACAGTAGAAGAAATTGCAAGCAGCCTAAAAACTCATGTGCCTCAATGGCATTGTATGACAAATTTGAAACCAACCCATCATCATTGTAGGTGCTGGACCAGTGGCTGCTGACAGACCTGAGGGACCTGGACCACCCTGTTCTCCCTGATGGACTCTCCCAGGCCCAGAAGACTGAGCTCAGCGGCACCTTCTGTGTCCAGGTGGAGACTAATATCGTATTGCATCATACATATACAGTATATGCATCATATCGGCCAATATCATATCATATCCCGACCTTGAGCCTGTGCCACCAGAACATTCCTATTGCATTTGGTTGATGGTGCTATCATTTTATGTTAGCGGTCTTATCATATTTCATTGTGTCGAATCCTTGACGACGACTAGGCACGACACTCTCTCCATTAAAAATACTTTTTATTTTGGCACTACAATAAAAATGTGACATTTTGTTCAGAGACCTTTATCAGACATTATGTCAAATCCTGAAATATAACTTGGACCATCAAATGCCACCTGAATACTTAATAATAATATTTGGTTGATGGTAGTAATCCTCCCCCCAGGCGTCAGTGTGCCGTTGACAGTGTATCATAAGCAGAGGGAATAGAAGACCTTTCCCTTTCCCCGTTTCATCACTGGTTTGTTCATGGTGGTGTCTGCGTTGTCTTATGTAATACAGATTATCATAATCCAACCAATAATGAAACCTAACTAGGTGAAAACCACAGACTGAGAAAAAATTAAGGTTGGCCTTTTCCCTGGCCTTTGGAGAGGCTTAGGTGGCAAAGTTGTAAATGGGGAGGGTTTTGTGCAGGTTTGGTGGGGTGGATGACATCTTGTTGACAAAATCACACAGCAGTCTTTTTTTTTTTTTTAGCAAAAATAATGCTATTGGAAGCAATTGAAGGGCAACAATTAAAGGAAAAGAATATTCAAGGAATAAGGTCAGAAACCAAATTATGCCAAAAACACATGGGATTCCAGTTTTCCTTTAGATGGTCAGAAAAAGCACCTAACTGGACCCTAAGATTGGGATGGGTCACTTTGATGGTAGTAGGGGCCAATTATACTATGAGGATAGCCATAGGATGTGTGTATGCACAAGCGCACACCACTCACATATGGAACTCGTAGCAAATGATTAAAGGGTATTAATCCTTTAATTAACAATTGTAGTGTATTGTGTATCTAAATTCATGAAAATGTTGCTAAAATGTTCTAAAGTACAGTGTTTTGTAAGAATTTAATACGCAGAGACAAAGCAATATAATCAAAGGTCTCGCCCACTCTGTTTTAGGTTGACTCATTACTGGACATCAGCCAGCCGGCCTATGGTCAGCTGCAGAAATGGAGGGGCACAGACCGCACCAATGAGGAAGTGTCTGCTGTCACACAGGCTACCCAGAGGCCCTGGGAGGCCAAGCCAACTCGCATGCTGCTGCTGCAGGTCAGAGGCATTTATAAAGTAGAGCAAATTAGGAAATAATCCACAGAATATCCATGTTATGCTCCTGAAATGGAGGATTTAGAGGCCTATGTCAGCCTCTCAACTATTACAGCCTGTTGTATTTTGTGGCATAGTGGTTTGATTCTCAGTATGCCTGTCATTTTTGCTAGACAGTGGAAATAAGGTCTGTTTCCTCAACTGTGGAAAAATGATGTTCCCTCCCATTCATTCTCTCATGACAGATGTGACGCAGTGGACTGGTTTCCAAGTCATGTATTGAGCTTACTGCTAGACTAAAGTTTAGTGCAAGACAAGGCTGCATGATTATGGCTAAAATGATAGCCCTGGTTATTTTGCTGTAATTGTTTACTAATTATTAGTCATGATTATTAGTCTTGATGATCTCAGGAACACATTTTTTTATGGCTTTTTTGGCATAATATATTAACATCTTGACTATTTTCAACTATAGTGGACATTCTATTCTATTCTAAAATGTTTCAGTTCTAAGATTATAAACTGTGGAAACTAAAATCCTGGTGTACAATTCTAAGCAAGTTGTCCAGCACTAGTGTTGGACTAGGCTTCATTTGTCTCTGCTCTGCTCTTCCCAGCTGAATCAGAGCTGTCAAGTACAGTCAGTGAGGGCATGAGAGAGAGAGAGAGTATATTCCTGGAATATAATACACAGACTGTATAATTTTCACCTTAAGTAATACACTTGTTCACTGCCCCCACTCAAGCATAGTGCTGGTGTTGCTTGGAAACGTTGCAATTCAAATTTTTTGGTTTTATTTTTTACTGTTACTTAGCCCTTTTGAGTAGGTTCCACAGTTCTAGGACCCGTGAGATGCAAAGACCCATGGCAGTTTAAAAATGTACTGCGGCATCAATGGGGCATTTCCTGAAACCTTAAGAGAATTTTAGGGAAACAAGGTGATAATGTGTAGTTTTCTGTGTAATATGTAAGATCTCTATCTCTATCTCTATCTCTATCTCTATCTGTTAAACAGGTGACAGATGGAGTCCAGAGCTTGGAAGCCATGGAGTATCAGCCTATCCCGGCACTCAGCACAGCTCTCAGGTGAAGGATAAGTCTGTGCAATACTTAACTGCATTGAGACGTCTTTTGGCTGCAACCTACTTTGAAAGGGGAACCTTGAAATTTAATATTTTAGTGATTTATTTATCTTGCAGGTAGCTGTGCCGCTAGTTTTAAAATAAAGAATGCTATCATCAAGCCACTTTTAGGGAAATGGGAAGACTATTGTAGAATCGTACTATTTTACTTAAGGTTTACTTTTTGGGAGCGGATATCATGTTGATGTTATTATCCTTATTGAGTCAAAATAAACGTTAATAAACATCCATGTCACTGCTATTTCATTGGCAGTTTTTCAAGCATTGAATCAAAATAAACGTTAATAAACAACCACGTCACTGCTATTTCATTGGCAGTTTTTCAAGCATTGAATCAAAATAAATGTTAATAAACAACCATGTCACTGCTATTTCACTGGCAGTTTTTCAAGCATTAAGCGCCTAACAGCTGGTTATCTGTATGGTTCTCTGACAACTATGCATTTTCAAAATGATACAGTATGGTAAATGGACTGCATTTATATAGCGCTTTTCTAGTCTACCGACCACTCAAAGCGCTTTATAACAATGCCTACATTCACCCATTCACACACACATTCATACACCGATGGCGGCAAGCTACCACGCAGGGTGCTGGCGCAACCATCGGGAGCAATTTGGGGTTCAGTATCTTGCCCAAGGACACTTCGACATGCGGACTGGAGGAGCCGGGGATCGAACCACCGACCTTCTGATTAGTGGACGACCCGCTCTACCTCCTGAACCACAGCCGCCCCACACATATGAAACATATTAAAACATGTGTTTCATATCTCCCTTAACCCCCTCTCTCCAGGCCTGGTGTGAAGCTGCAGTTGCAGGGGCAGATGGTTTGCAGGCTGGGCGTGCTGCTGTTGGGGCCGGCCAACGTCAAGGTCCTGGGTGGAGAGGTAGAGGACTTGGTGGACAGGAACAACCAGGTAAACTCGATTTCTTTGATTTTTGCATCCCTCTCAGTGAAGACTCAATGAGTTTGTTTCAATTGGGGACGCAAAAGCAAACTTAGAGCAATGCTTATTTGTGTGCTCTGCCTCTGTCATTTTAGGTACACCTGTGCAGATTTGGTGTAAATGTTATGTGCACCTAATCACTTGATGATACCAGTTTATAGTACATTCAATACTGCATGGAGGTGTATAGGACCAGTAATTGTTTTTATATATGTTTGTACTGTATCTGAAGCAGAGGATAAAGACATTATTCCAGCCTTGGTTACAGTGAATATCTTACAAAAATGTATACAATAGGAAAGGTAATTTCTGTGTTATTCTAACCAGGGCAGGATGCTGTGTAGGGCGCTGGGACTTCCTGAAGAGGAGCAGCAGGAGGGGGAAGAGGGTCCACCTGCACCACAACAAGGTATATCTATGGACATATTGGGATATCCATGAGGGCTTGTGTAGCTCTGTTGGTAGATCACATTCTGTAATGGTCATTGGTAGTATTGAATATGTACTAAATGAAACGAGGGCAGTTTGAAGATGGAGGATGAGGGTATTGCGTCCCCTTTCTTAACACAGAAGATGAAATGCATGCCCTTATATAAAAAAAAAAAAAAACAACAAATTAACTCCACATCTCTTCCCTTGTTATGAACAGCACAACAATTGACTGCATGTGTTTCTCCTCAGTGAAATATGGCAGTAATATCTCTGAGGATGTTCTTTATTGTATTGGCTGGCATGCTTTCAATTCAAGTATATCACAGTGCAAAATGTGGCAATACATATTGTGGGGCAGAAAAATTAATCACGATATTAGCTACATTTTATTCTGCTGTAGTAATCACATATGAGACGGCTTGCCCATTATGGGCAGAAATATGTGTCACTAGAAACTGAAATTTAATTATTTATATTTGAATTTGAATTGCTCAAGAGCAATCGAGTGCAGAATTCTACAACAATAGCTATAACGTTAACATCAGTTAAACAGTCAAAAGATCATTAAAATATATGGTAAACTGATATTACCGTGTTTGACAGCCCAGTCCCAGCCTCATCCATGATCGAAAGAAATTTTCTTCAACGTGTATCAAGTCCATGGATCAATGGGAGTGAAGGAAATGGTCAAAAACATACAGTAGGTGCTGATTGGCCGAAAAGGAGTTCTGTGAATCTGCACTTGATTGCTCTTCCTCAACGACCAGGATGTGTGTCTCAGTAAACTGAAATTGAATTGCAAGAACTGAATTTGAATTACGAGAACTGAATTTGAATTGTGAGAACTGAATACAGTTTCAGAGCAAATGAATTCAATTTCATAATATTACATTCAGTTTCAAGTTTATTGGAATTCAGTTTCAAACTAATAAATTCAATTTCAAATTATGCTATTCAGATTCTGTTTTTCAATGCAATTATTCAAGTTAAACAATACAAATTCAAATTATGTGATTCAAATTCAGTTTTTTAATGCAATTATTCAAGTTGAGCAATTCAAATTCAAATATAAATAATTCAATTTCAGTTTCTAGTGACACATATTTCTGCCCATAGCCCATCACCATCCAAATTATATTATTTGCACTTTGTAATGACATTTTTAAATTGTTGTTTGCATTCTAGCAAGCTAATCCCATTGGTAGAAAGATTTGTGTCTCAAAAATAAAGAAATCTGCACAGTCATACTTTGTTGTCATTGAACTTTTATTTATTACATCGTATCTTGGTTGTATCGAATCGTGAACCCCATATCACGTATCGAATCGTATCGTGAGATTAGCATATCGTACCATCCCTACTTATCGATCACATTGCTTGGCCAGAACTACCCATTGTATAATTGAACACATTCATGTCTTTGTACCTGTTTTTGTTTCTCCTTAGGGAACCAGGAAATGGAGGACTTGGACCTAGATGACCAAGAGTTGTTGGCTAGCCTGGAGGCCCAGGAGGAGGTGGAAAGGGTTCAGGGGGGGCATAGTGTGGAGAGTGGCTATGGGACACTCAGTGAGGCCTCCGCTCGATCGTCCAGAAGCTCCTCTGTCAGGAGCCATGTCTCCACTGCCTCATCCAGGTGGGCGGTTGATAATATGATACCTTGACATTTTGACTCTGGAACTCCCCAGTCTCTATTCTCTGACAAATATACTTAAAGGGGGATGAAACCCTAAACTCACTGTTTGAGCTGTTAATCAGTGTTCAGGGCAATTTTATGATGAAACACATCCATTCTTGTTGTAACAATTTTATGAAGGTATTTTAATTAATGCAATTTAGTGCCATCCCGTCACTCGAAACCTATAATCTAGCTTCTTAGTATAGTATTTCCATTGCCATGATGAACCAATAGACACTACTGAAATAATAGCTGGTTTAAAAGCTATATGAACTCAGTCCAACATTATTGTCTTCCAGAAGCGAAGCCTCCACACCGTCTTACAGAAGTGGTTCGATCCAAAACAATAGAAGTGGTTCGGTCCAAAGTCATCGCTGGGGTAACGAGCTGGAGGACTCTGACCTTGTTGCCCCCTTATCTTCCACCCACTTGACTCACCAAGACGTCACAGATCACAACATGGCAGATGAAGACTTTCCCGACGAAGACTTTGATGACCTCCCGCTGGATGAGTTGGACAGTGTAATTTTTCAGGAAAGTACAAACGTCACTCAACAGTCTGACAGCAGTCACAGAAGCAACAACAGAATAACAGCAAATCCCAGCAGCTTTGACAGAACAACAAAACCGCAGACTGATCAGTTTGACAGAGAGCCACAACAGCAGACTTTGAACGGCTCTGGATCACGGCTGGGCTCTGTCAACTCCAGATTTACCGGGCAAGACGAAGAAAGAGACAATCAAAGCTGTGTTAGAGCAGCTAGAGGGCAGTTAGCGGCAATGACTTCCAAACCCGACTTGCCCTCAGCTTCACCCCCATCACACGACTGTGGCCATTTCCTAACTGATGATGAGGGGGATTTCATGGATGAAGACATGGATTCCTGCTTTCTCAAAGAGATGGAAACGTATGGAGCGCAAACTGGGGTCCAGAGCACACGCAATACAGCTCAGGAAATAGCCGGAGCTTCGAGGGCTGTAGGGCAAGATAGACTCCAAGCTAAAGAAGGGCTTAGATTGGAGAAGGTGTATCAGACACCTCAAAGCCTTTGTCAGCCCAATTCTAGACTTACCAGCCAGTCATCAAGAAGTGTAATGGATACATTTCCTAGTAAGACGGAGCCTGCGTTTGAGAGCACACACACCACACCTCAGGGGCTAAGTTACACCTCAGGCGCTGCAGAATCGGATAGAATATCTGCTAAAAAAGATCCACAGTGTGACAGAGCTGCCCCCACTCTCACCCTGACCTCCCTGCCGTTCACTTACCTGTGCCTCCTTCAAGAGTTGATCTCCAAACCACACCCCCACACCACGGAGATCTGCGTCAAAGCCTTCATTGTCACTCTCTTGGGGAAATTGACCGGCAGCAGCGGCGTTTGGCGGATCTGCGCCACCATATCAGACGGCACCGGCTACTTGGATGTGGAGCTGTCAGATGAGGTTTTGACGGGTCTGCTGGGGTTCTCGGTCGCAGAGAAGGGGGTTCTGAAGCGTGACCCGAGTCGGAGAGGTGAGCTGGACGCCGGGATGAAGAGGTGTCAGGAAGAGCTGGTGGACATGTGCTGCGTGATGACCATCGTGGTTGAGCCACACGGGAGGAAAGCTGTGGTGACCAAGGCAGACCCCGTCACCGAGAAAGTGCTTCAGGCGCTGGAGCAGAGGGTGAGAGACAGGAGAAAATAGAAATAGAGGAGAGGTCAAGAAGGGAGAGAGTTCAAGGTAAGGGTGATGAGAATATTAGAGGCAGGGAAGCAGGGATAAAAATGTGCAGATGGGACATGATTGTGGCCAATATAAGATTGCACATCAGCAGTGCCTTTTAAAAAGTTAGCCCATATCTAATGACCCTAAGGTATTGTCAGCTGATTGGCCACTGACCTCTATCAGCAGATATAAACTGCATATGAGATGAGTGATCAACCTGCCATTCTGCTCCGGTTTTGGAGAGCAGAATGTGTGAACTGCTTGTCTGATGATCACCAAGCAGCATGTTGCAATGCGCCCCATCTGCTATATGTGAAGAACGTAACATTCTGTCATTTGTCAGTAAAGGATTTCATTCATCATTTATATCAACTTATTTTTTTCTGTTTGAAATGCACTGCAACCTGTTCAAGCAAAGTAAACAAAATGAAACATTTAAACATACTATATATTGATAAATCAGTATTCTGTTGTTGATGATCTTCTAAAAAAAGAAAAAAATGGTGATCATATCAGCTCAAAGAACCCAGAGTGGAGCATCCCTAGTTATATGTAGAGGTGGACCATTTTGAACTATCTGAAGGAAAGAGTGAGGTATAAAGGGGGGAAAAGAGTGAAGGATTTGAGATGAGGAAAAGGGATACGGTGAGCAGAGGGGGAAAAAAATAGAATTCATACTCTGATTGTTGTAATGAATTGCCAGCCTTTGCATTCATTCAATACATCCAGTTCTCCCAATTGAAAAATGATTGAATGTCCAAGGGCAGTGTGGGTCTTTAATAAACTCCCACAGAAGAGAATGAGAGGAAAGGAAGATAAAGGAGAGGCCACGAGCTTCAATTATTTCCATTCATTAAAGAGCTCATCTGTGTTTTGTCTGTGATGAATATATTTCTAACACAGCACCACAGAGATAGTATACCACAAATTTAATGCTTTGCCTGTACATATGTTGGAATATAACCGTTGCCAAGGTTTTACAATGTCTTTCACACACTTAATAAAACTTGCTTGAAATAAACGCTTGACTCCACTAATTTTACCTTTTCCATTTCTGCTCGTCAAATGAGTATTCCCATTCCCTGCAGCGTCATAATTTACTTAATTCTATCAAATCATAAAACATGCATATCAACTCTACAAACTAATTTGAAGTTGGAGTGTTTCAACAATATGCATTACAATTAATTTGTATCTTGTTAGATAAATAAAGCCCAATGCATCTTCTCTGCCATGACGTTATTAGATGCCATTTTTAGGAGTATGTATTATAAGTCTTAGTCTTAGTCGTACCTCAGTACAGGGACAAAGGCTTTTTTCAGTGTGATAATGAGCAAAGCACAGGCTAATAAAGGTGCCATATATGGAATGTATATTTGTGTGTATGTATGCATGCATGCTTGCTTGTGTGTGTGGTTGCGTGCAGGAAGAAACATGCATGTGTCTTATTGCTATGCCACAGTGTGCACTTCCATTCAGATGGCTGGTCTCAGCTCATTAAGACCTAATCAGGTTGAACATCTAAATCAGGGCCCTGCTACGCATGTCGTTAGCCTGTTATGTGCTAATGAGGCCGCTACGACGGAAGGATGGGGGAGGAGGAGAAGGAGACAGAGAAGGAGGAGAGAGGAAACCCATAGGGAGAAAATATAGGGTGATAGAGAAGATAACACAAGAAGGGAGTGCTGTAACAGTAGATAAGGCAGTTGTTGTATGCAACCCACCCATTCTATATATTCAGTGGTAATTAGGCTGATAGGTGGGTATACTCTGTGTACCTGTGTTTACCTTTGACTGTATTACTGAGAGAGGGGCGAATAAAGCAGGGGACATGGGTAGGGCTAAAGGAGAATAAGATGGGAGAAGGGATGGTAAAGGTGAAAGCAAGACAAAATTATTGATTGGTTTATAAATTGATATGACTGACTGGTAAGGTTATGATTACCATTCAAGGATTTGCAAGATCCATTGCTATCTGAATTTCTTGGTGTGAATTTACTTTGGCAATAAGCACCTTTGTATTTCATGCGAATAAAGCCTATTTGCAGAGGGAAGGACAGAAAATCTTTAGACAATGTCACTTAACTATAGGTGTCCATTTATTAAAGTCAAATTTTGTGTCTTTGATGTCAAAAATTAGCTGCTTGCATTGATTTTCTCCAATCTTCTATGATGCATCATAAGCTAAAATTAGTTTCTATCATTAACCACCCTTTACATTTGTATTTATCATAAGTAAGGCCCCGGGTCCCAGGGCTAAACTGTTTCTTATTTGGGTCCTAGGCTGAAAATGATCAGGAGTAGAAGAAGAAGTAGGCAGGGGGACAAATACAGACAACTCAAAACACAACTTTCATAACATGAATCCTTTTCTGAAAGGTAAATGGTATACTAAGCCATGATCTTCATCATTTCCCTAAAATGTATTACATCTGCACTGTGGTTCCGGCAGCATTTAAAGGCTGGACTGCACAGTCTTGTGAGGAAATCACACAATTTTGCACACATCAAAGGTTTGCCATGTATGGGCAAATGATAAATGATATGGGGAGGAGGCATGAGAAAATGTTCAACCGCACTAATAGCTTTCCATTTGCAATGTTATTTCCTTGATTATGTTAGTCTTCCGCTTCTGACTCAGTCTAGAGAGGTAGTTAGAGATAAAAGAAGCTTTTTCATTCCCCTGTGAGTTTGGACGTACCTTTCCAAATTGCATATAGCAGGCGAGTGCAGGAGAGTGAGACATAGGGGAAGAGAATGCACATGTGGGAGAGAGCAGACCTCTTTGGTCATCACAAATATCGAGGTAAAAAGTATACGAGCAATCCTGACTAATACCCTCCTGCTGTAGCAGCTGTAATTTTCTTTGCCCTATTAGAGCTATTAATGAAAAATCCACTTAGGCAGCTCGACCTCTCTGTTAGGCCTCCACCAAGATGAGCAAATGGTTTCGCTCCATGGCAAAAACATACCTGTGTGTGTGTGTGTGTGTGTGTGTGTGTGTGTGCATGCCTGCTGAGGCTTGAGGATGTGAGTCATTAAAGAAATTGAAAATTATGAGGAAATTGGACTTTTTTTTTGGACTACTTTTGTAAGTTTGATTCATATTTGGTGTCATGTTTTTTTTTAGGGCCATTAATGCAATGTTTCAACATATAGATTTACTATAATCAAAAAACCAACACAACAAAGTTCTGAAAAGTGTAGAAAAAGTTTGGAGACACAGGTAAGAAACTTTCTCAAAGGCAATAAAATGGTAATTTGAAGCACATCATCTGTACTTTTCTCTGATGTTATGACACAAAAATCCAGAAATACAGCTGGTAGAAACAATGTGAGTAGTAGGCGAGAAAAGGCTGTAACGATTTTATACAGTAGAAGAAATCCATGCAATTACGGAGAGATAATTAATATGGTCTTTGGCCTTTTATTGACGACTCAGGTGAATGGTGGTTAACAACACTTAATGGAAAAGCCTATTAAAGCTCAGTGAGACAGCTCTGAAAGAGTGGAGATAGACGATTGACAAGCCCACAATACAGCCAGGATTAGAACAACACCTGGCCTCTATACTCTCTCTCTCTCTCTCTCTCTCTCTCTCAGTCCTCTCTTCATCTGTCTCTCTCCCACCCCCCCTTTCGTCTCCCTATCTCTTTTTCTCTATATCCTAGTCTCATTCTCCACAAAGTCATTACCACCATTTGAATATGCGCAGGATGTACTTTAGAAACGGGGGTTAAAAAAGAAAGAAAGAAAAGAAAACAAAAGGAACTATAAAGAGAGCCGAATGAGTGAGTGATTTCTCCGTGACAAGGAAGAGAATGGCTCGCTCCCCCCCGCTTGTCCTTTCTCTCCAATGAGACGAGGCGGCCTGACAAGCTAGCCATTAGGAAGGTAATTTGACAAGCTGTGCAGAGTGTTTTCGCTGTGCCCTTACACCTCTTGAACATCTTGAAGCCTTGTTCTGTACCCCTGGTTAATGATGAGAGAATACGAAGGCTGCACAAGACTGGTGAGGGAGGGGAATGACAGCCGGTGTGTCTAACATACAGGTCTTCGCGGTTCAACGTGGTTTGTTGAACACGCCGGCAGTCAAAGAGCAGTCAGTCAGTCAAGCCAGATGTTCATGGCTCGCAAACTGTCGGTGAATTCCTGTTATGTGTTGTTCATCTGGGAGACAATCGTAAGTTGATCTTTTGGTGAGCTGGTCACATTTTTAGGTGAAGGCATCGACGTCACATATGCCATTAGGGTGTTAATTTATTGGTGTATGCACCTTTGTGTGTGTGTGTGTGTGTGTGTTTATTGGTAGAGTTAATGCCTTTAATACATGAGGCAGGATATGAAATAAAAGGTCACCATCAGGAAACCATTGGGACAAGAAAGAATTAAGGGAAATGAGATCCCCCCTAGAAGAAATTAAGAAGTGTGTGCGCGTGTGTGTGTGTGTGTGTGTGTGTGTGTGTGTGTGTGTGAGAGAGAGAGAGAGAGAGAGAGAAAGAGAGAGAGAGAGAGAGACAGAGAAAGAGAGAGTCCTTGTTGTAGTGTGTATGAAAGAGTTTCTAAACATTGTCAAAAAGTTAAGTTTCAGCTTGTGTCTGAGAGCATGCTTGCGTGTGTTTGTGTGTGTGCGTGTGTGTGTGTGTGTGTGTGCGTGTGTGTACATGTGTGTGTGTTTGTACAGAGACAGAAAAGGCATGTAAAGGTTGAAGTGACAGACCTCTCATCAGCGTCAATCCAAATGACTCCTCATCCCTGAGTATCTGCACACATACACACAAACACAATACACCCAGAGACTGAAAGGCTGTTTGCCGATTGTCTGTGTTGTTGCCGTAGTGATGGGCAAAACAGGAATAAACCTCCAGACAGCCGCTGTCTTGTAAAAAGGACAGTATTCACCGCTGAAGGCTGTACAGTATATCACAACCCATCATCCAGCCTTTCCTCCCATGTTAGTCTATTTCTGTTTTCCTCTCCTCTTAAACCCCAGTCTCTCTCTCTCTCTCTCTCTCTTTTGTTCCTCTCCTCCCTCCTTTCTTATGCTCTATTCTACTTCTTTCTCTCTATCTCTCTCTCTATTTCCATTATGTTTAGATAATCAATCTATATGCTGTATGCTGTTCTTGAAAAAAATATTTTGTTTGTTTTTGTTTTTTTCACAGAGCTATAACTGGAAAAATATGAAATAAACTTTAGAGAGAACAATATTCTTTTTGGCACCTAGAAATTGGGGGCCATTTAAAAAAGGACTGTAAACAAACTGTTCATCTGTTAAATTAATGCTCCTTATCTGACTATTAACCTCATAGAGAGTGAATTATTCATATCCGTTGTGTTAGCGTAGATCAGAATTAAATATTCTCAAAGAATCATTGTCCAAATACATTTGGAGGTGATTTGTCCTTCACAGATTTGTTTAATGTCGCCCCACCTGTTGCCCCATCCTTGCCTTACATGCAATTTCTGGGAAAATACATGCCAGACTATGATGAAACTTGGGTCAGTGATGTGTCTTAATACTGAGATATAGCATTTACAAAATTACAATCAAAACTAATTGGCTTAGGTGCGTGCTATAGGAATTAGGCAAACTGAAAACTCTGAACCAGCCTATATCCTGAGCTACAGTCATTGTGGGAATTAAGTTTCTCATGAAGACCTTCTCCCATTATGTTCTCCAAAAGAAATTAAGACTTGGGACAGTGTTGGGCAACAACATGTTTACTGTAAGTTTGTTTGTTGTGTTCTTCTAACTTGTGGTCATCTCAGCTTTACTTTTCAGTTTCTTAGCAGCTATAAACAAGGCAGAGTCAGAGAGGCTGCTGGGTACATTGTGTTTGCGCTTACTACACTGCACCGTGTGCCACCGGAGCGCTCTCTGATATTCTCTCTTTCTTTCTCACACACACACACACACAAAGTTGCGCTAAATAAGCTACACCGCTTGTGGAAGAGCAAGGTTATGTTGCCTGCAGAGGCGAAATTATACAAACATAATCAGAATTAGTAGCTCATTTATGCACACGCACACACACATGGTCATGAGAAACAGAGTCTTGGATGTCTGTGGGGACATTATCAAGTCTTATTAATGGACCTGATCAGAAATGGACCAGCTGGCTGCTAACTGTTGCTCATCCATTAGAATGCATTATCACACCCTTGCAAATGTCTTGCACCATAACCATGTTTGTTTCTCTACTGACGCCATGAATCTTGTATCCAGTGGATGATTTATTCAAATTTAACAAGAGGGGGGTAGTGGGCAGGTACATTTTTGTTCTGCTCATTTCCCCTTTAAACCAATAGTTAACGAGGAGGATGCAGGTTAATATTTGTGGGTAATCACCCCTGCTTGTATCAACATGGCAGCCTATTTGGCCAAATGGTTGATTGCGTGTTTGTCCCAAGGTCCCAAGCAAAATGTTCTATCTTGATTTCCACAGGCCTGGACAAAATCGCACATCCATGCATCAACACTGTATGCTCTCTAGCATATTAATTCTCAGTCTTTTAGGCTTGCAAACCCTATAAAAACTCAATATTCAGAAGAAATGTGTAAGTCTGAACCCTGTGTTTATTTGCATTCCTTTCATGCTCTTGCAACCCCCTAAAGTCATCTCACAGTCCCCCGGGGTGTCCTGAACCTCATGTTGAATACTACTGCTCTCAAGCCACTCGATTCAATCATCTCTTATTGGAGAAAACTGAGATGCCTCTTACTCTGAAATCCAATTTGATGAGCATAAATACAACTGTGGATGGGGAAGAGGAGTGTATGGGGAGAACGAGGAGGGAAACGGTGGAGGGGGAGGAGGAAATTATAAGAAGACACAACGAGGGGGGGGACAGAAGGAGGAGAGGCTGCGGACGAAGCGGAGGAGAGGCCGAGCGATAAAGGAGGGACGGATGAGGAGGGAGAGAGAAGAGGTGTTTGGTGACAGGAGAGGAGATGAGTGGGGATGAGAGGAGAGGGGAGAGGACAGATGGAGAGACAAAGGAGATGAGGAGAGGTCTTAACTGAAATGTTCTCTTGTACACGTTTCTATAGCAGAGGCCATGAAGGAAAGGCTGTGTGTGTGTGTGTGTGTGTATACATGTATGTGAGTGAGTACATATGTGAAAAATCTGACACTAAGGTTGAGATAATGTCAGTGCAGTCTTATGTGTCAAGATTTTTCTTGAAGAAGAAAAAAGTATCTTATAAAAGGCATGTGACTCAAGATAATGTCACTTGTTACAAGAAAAGTCCTGAAATAAGTTGGATTGTGTTGAAAAATTGAAAAAAAAAATTGTCATCCCACTAGCAGATTTATCTGATTTTTTAAGGGGGAAAAAATTATGTAATCTTTTTTAAGACTAAATTTGTTAAGACAAGACTTAAGACAATTTTGTATGATAACCAGTATGGATTTATGGGTTATTCATGATATTCTGCCTGTTGGAGCCATTTCACATTAATGTTGCCCCTACTGTTGGTCTAGGTGAATAGCAGCATAGTTTACTTTAATTAAGCGGCAGGTGCGCGTGGAGGCAGGACGCCAGAAAGAGAAAAGGTTTTCAACCGCACGCACGCACGCATACAGGAACATAGATCAACAAACACATGATAGAAAGAGTTTTGTTTCGAATATTATATATATATATATATATATATATATATATATATATATATATATATACATATATACATATATATATGTATAATATTCGAAACAAAACTCTTTCTCTTTCTCTTTTCTCTTTATATATATATATATATATATATATATATATATATATATATATATATACATGATTTTTTTTTGTTTGTTTATTTGTTGATTTGAACCTGGATCCCTGCTGTTTGGTTTGATTTCCCCTTTTATTTTGATACATCGATCATTATTACCACACACACACACTCCTGCCATAAAATCATCCGCTTGGATTCCACCATCAGAAAATCATCAACCAGCCTCATCAAACCGTGAGTAACCTAAGCAAACAACAGCAGAACAATCCAAATGTGAGCGCGTTGTTACCCCCGTATTATTTGGCATAAAGGCTGTTGGTGGAAAACAAGTGAAAGCCATAGGCCTTACATAACTTGAAAACCTTTCTGATACGGACGCTGTATCGTTGGAAATGGACTCGGAATGAACCAGACAATTGAAACGGATGTGTCTCGCCTAATTGAAGTTTATGGAATACGTGATGTGATGTTTTGGATAACTGAACGTGGAAATTGCGGTAATACTGTGGATCTGAATTTGATGGATGTCGCAATTAGATAAATTCTGTACATCGCTATATTGTTTGCTTTGGACAAGGACTGCTGTTGGTGCGTTCTTGAGATTGAAAGTTGCTTATAGTGTGAAGAGAAAAGGACCGCCGCTATTTCTTACGTGAATATTGACGGTCTGTGTTTTTTTGCCGTTTTAATTATGTCTGCACATGAGAGTGAAAAATTATGTGAAGCTGCCGGTGGAGTGACTGAAGTTAGTACAATTCACTGTTCTGAAAAAATCATACACATGCCTGTGACTGATGGAAAAAGACAAGGGAAGCCAACTCAAAGGGCCCTTTAAGCTAATTTTGCAAAACAATGTAAGGCAAGAAAAGCTTTGAAAAACTTGGACAGCTCACAAGCAAAAAGAATGTTATAGAACCACTTCTGGTCCTCACCAGCTTGTATTATGGATCTTGGACTTCTTGACTGACAGAGAGCAGAGGGTCTCTGTAAATGGCCGTTTCTCAGACTTTATGTCCACAGGCTCGCCACAAGGGTGCGTCCTTTCACCCTTACTCTTTATTATGTACACTGACGGATGCAGGAGCACTCAGGAGGGCAGCTATTTGGTCAAATTTTCTGACGATACTGCATTGCTGTCCCTTCTCCGAGGTTCAGAGTCAGACCACAGGAATGCTCTCACTGATTTTATTTCTTGGTGTGATCATGGGCGGAAATTACGGGGGGGACAGGGGGGGACAGGGGGGTCCGGACCCCCCCTTCCTGGGAAAAACAGACAGTTGTCCCCCTCAGTATATCATTGTAAACATAACTATATAATTTTAAATAATATAATAATATGCATTGAAAGCACTTGTGCTAATTATAGACACAAAACGATGCGTTTTTAAGTTTCGAAAGATTGCCCCCCCATGCCTCACAGTGGTTTGGTCCACTGCCTACCTGCCTCCCCGAACCCCCACACACATCAGCCCTCGGTACGAGTGTCTGTGGAGCAATCTCTGGAAGTGTGTCAGTGGTGGCAGACCTCCAGTAAGTAGCTACTTCGCAAAGGTTAACTTAAAACAAAGGATGTGTCAGACATTTTTCTTTACTTCTACCACTCAATAGAATAAAACACATTTACAATTGTAACCAGACTACATTTTGTTCGCTCCATTACCTGGTTGAATCTTGTGCGTCAACGTATTGGTACGGGGCGGCCGCGTCTCCTAATGCATGTACGTCTATGGAGGCAGGAGGTCTATCCACAATTAAAATCATCATAACTCACTGAATTTTCGACCGATTTTCAAGCGGTTTGGTTTGTTACAAATGCCAGACATGTATTTATGATACAGGATACTTTGTTAAATTAAAATGCGGGTTTTCATACCAAAATTATCTTTTGTAGATGGTAACAGTAATATTTCTATAATATAATATTTAAGATTAACTTACCCTACGTAATTAGGTTCTAAGTATATTCTTTTTTTCTTACTGCATGTAAAATGGCTGCCACTATGTAATTTTGTTTATAATTTTGGAAATAAATGAAGACTTAATTCATAAAAAATACATAATTACAACAAACACTATGTTAAAATATTAAGTAAGTTTCTGGCAGGCTAGCGTTCTGGACTTTTACACATTGACAGCAAAACATTAGAGATCTGCTTTTTCGGGAAAACTAAATCTAATTAGGCATATATTAGCTTTAGTTAAGTTAATGGGTGTTGCTTCTCTCCTACTACTGCCAGCCAGCCAGGTCAGTTAAAATGGCAGAAAAAAGAAAAACAGACATCCGATCATTTTTCAGTGCACCGAAAGAAAGACCCCAGTAATATCAAAGGCAGCTTGATAAAATCTTCTTAAGAAAGGAATGAAGTGCTTATGGAAATGTTTCATAATGGACCTCTATATACATTTAATACAACAGTACTTTTGGCGGCACCTTTGGTGTCCCCTTCAGGAATTGCTCTTGAGAAATTTTTCTGTTTATTGTCCCCCCCAACAGTGAAAGGAAATATCCGCCCTTGGATGTGATAACAACTTCCTGGACTTAAATGTATCTAAAACCAAGGAACTGATTATTGATTTTAGACATAACAGAGATGCAGCTAAAGAGTGCATCATACATAAGGAAAGTGTGGAAATTGTCACATCATACAAATATTTGGGTACTATTTTTGATGACCATCTTAAATTTGATGTGAACACTGAGGCTATTGTGAAGCGGGGGCAACAGAGAATTCACCTTCTCCGTAAACTAAATTCCTTTTCTGTCAGGCCCGTCATCCTTTGTCGTTTTTATCAATCTTTTATTGAGAGTCTCCTGAGTTTTTCTTTTATCTGCTGGTTTCACAGCCTCACAGTAAAAGACAGAAACAGTCTCAACAGCATTGTTAAAATCTGTTCTAAGATCATCGGAGTGAAACAAAGAGACCTGAATTCTTTCTGCAACCAACAAATCCTCCGGAAAGTAGCAAGTATTTTGGCTTCTTCTGGACATGTTCTTGCAAGTGAATTTTCTCTGTTGCCATCAGGGCGTCGTTATGTTTTACCTGCTTGTAAAACTAACCGCCATTCAAAATCGTTTATCCCCTCTGCAATCCAACTTTTAAATGCTCTGTAGGTTTTTTTTTTTTTTTTTTTTTTTTAAATTTATTTTATTTATTTATTTATTTTTTATTTGTGTTGTGTTTACCAAGTTTATTTATCAACATTATTTATAGATTTTATTCCACATTTTAGCTCCTTGGTGTATTGTTTGTTTGTATGTTGTTGGATGTTACTGTGTTTTTCTGCGTACAACAAGCTGCTCGTAACTAATTGCCCCTAGTGGGATTAATAAAGTTGTTTTGAATTTGAATTAGGTCGATTTCGGAAATATTGAATTGGTGAAACAACTATTCCGCGGATTTATTGATAAAACAAATGAGTTCAAAGCACTTCACATGTCAGTACAGCAACTACTACAGAAAGAAGAAATAGAAAAGGACCATAATCAGTGGTACATGCCAAAAATTTTATTATTGCCAGAATTTCATGACAAAGTTGAACAATGGCTAAAAGAGGCACCTTTTGCACAAGTGACACAAGCACAAAGTTTAAAATCAAGTGATAGTGTTTCAGTTGGCATGATTAGCAGAAGATCCAGCGGAAGCACTTCAAGTACCTCCTCAGTTCCTCGTCAGGCAGAGGCAGAAAAAGCAGCTCTACTTGCACGTGCTGCTGCTCTCAAGCAAAAGGCAGGCATTGGAAATGGAGGAGGCAAATTTGAAAGCAAGAAAGCAAGCGTTTGAATTGGAAGTGGAAATTTCAGCTGCTATGCAAGGTTGAAAGTGTTGGATGCTACTCAGGATGTAGACTCCAAGCCTATTGCTAAGCCTTCAGACCGCATCAATGAATATTTTGCATCAATGGCACATGTACCATTGGACAATATGGAGAATGATGATGATGATGACCGTGATGGTGATGATGATGGTGATGATGGTGATGATGATGGTGATGACTATGGTGATGATGATGAGGAAAATGGAGCTTCTGCCTACCAGGAAAAGATTTTGTATTGGGATGTAATCCGGTCAGAGGACAGGAAAGCCTTGCACAGATATTCACTATTCCTGAGAACATGCTGTAATGCTATGAGTGATAATGAGATTCTGCAAGACATGAACAATCCTACACACTTGAAGTCTGTGATGTCAAAGCTACCATTCAAGCTCAGAGAGAGGTGGAGGACGGTGGCGTATGACTGTCATAAGCGCACAAACCAAAGAGCTAGGTTTCAACAGCTTGTGAATTTTATTGAAAGACAAGCAAACATTGCCGTTGATCCCTTCTTTGGAGACATTCAAGATACTGTATCAACAAAAGACAAGAAGGCAAGCCCTCGAAGCAGCAAATTTAAATCCATTCCTGGTTCATCATACAATAAGAGCAGTTTTGCCACTGTAACAGAAACACCTGAGCAAAGGAATGAACATCCAAACACAAACAACACTACATCCATGCCACTGAAGACATGTTTGTTTTACAGAAGAAATCACAGCATGGAGCTGTGCAAAGAGTTTGACAAGAAGATGCACAAGGACAAAGTTGAGTTCTTTAAAACGAATGGTTTATGTTTCGGTTGTGTCACCAAGGGACACATGAGTAAGGAATGTAAAAGGCGAATGACTTGTAAGATATGTTCAAAGAGGCATCCTACTGTGTTGCACATTGAAATTAAGAAAGATGCAAGTCCAAGCACAGATAACGTGTCAGTGAGCAGTGCGTTAGTCACTATGAAAAAGCCTATCCATACTGGGGCCAGTGACCAACAGAAATTGTCAATTGTTCCTGTTCAAGTTAAGTTGACAAATTCCAACCAGAGACTCCAAACGTATGCTTTCCTTGATCCAGGAAGCACTGGGACTTTCTGCACAGAAGCTTTAAGGAAGCAACTGAATGCCAAAGCGACACAAACTAGAATCCTACTTCGCACTCTAGGACAAGAAAAGGTCATTGGTATCAACATAATCAATGGGCTGGAAGTGTCAAGTCTTGAAGGAGATGATTTTCTTAAACTGCCACCACTCTACACCCAAGAAGAGATTCCTGTTACCAAGGAGCAAATTCCCACTCAGGATGATGTGCAAGAATGGGACTACCTAGAAGAGGTTAAGTTGCCATATATCGATGCAGACATTGGACTCCTGATTGGTAATGAGGCAGCTAAGATTATGGAACCTTGGACAGTGATCAATAGCAAGGGTAATGGACCCTACGCAGTCAAGACAAGACTTGGATGGGTGGTTAATGGACTACTACATGAAAACACAACGAGCAAGAAGCAGCCAAACCACATTTTCAGCAATCGCATATCGATAGTAAACCTGAATGACCTCATGATCCAACAATTCAACTATGATTTTCCAGAAAGAAGCTACAAAGAGAAGGCAGAAATGTCTATGGAAGATAAAAGATTCATGCAAATCATGTCTAACTCTACTGAGATGAAGGATGGTCACTACCAGCTAAAACTTCCATTCAAGCAGAATGACATCGCAATGCCTAACAACCACCATCTTGCAGAGCAGCGTGCTATGTCACTGAAAAGGAAGTTCAGAAAGGATCCTGAGTTTCACAAAGAGTATACTGACTTTCTTGAAAGTGTAATTCAAAAGGGACACGCCGAAGCTGTACCACAAGAGCAGCTAAAACAAGAGGAAGGAAAGATCTGGTACTTGCCTCACCATGGAGTGCGTCATCCCAAAAAACACAAACTTTGTGTAGTCTTTGACTGTTCGGCGTCATTTCAAGGAACTTCGTTAAACGATGAACTTATTCAAGGCCCAAACTTAACCAACACATTGCTGGGTGTCTTGATCCGATTTAGACAGGAGCCAGTGGCAATGATGGCAGACGTAGAAGGCATGTTTCATCAAGTGAAAGTCACACCAGCTGACAGCAACTTACTTCGATTTCTATGGTGGCCAAATGGTGATGTCAGTCAAAGCCTAGTTGAGTACCGAATGACAGTGCATCTGTTTGGAGCAACATCTTCATCCAGTTGTTCTAGTTATGCCTTGAGAAGGACTACTGAAGATAACAAAGACAAGTTCTCAGCAGTGGCTGTTAATGCTGTGAAGGAGAATTTCTATGTTGATGATTGTTTGAAGTCTGTGTCAAGTGAGAACGACTGCATAGCACTATGTAAAGAACTAAGAACCCTGTGTGCTCAAGGAGGTTTTGGCCTAACCAAATGGGTAAGCAACAGCCGTGCTGTACTGACCTCTATTCCAGAGGAAGAACGAGCTACTGGTAAAAGACATCGATTTGGATAAGAAGCACCTACCGGTTGAGCGGGCCCTTGGGGTGCAGTGGAATGTGGAAGAGGATACATTCACGATTCAAGTGAATATGAAGAATCAACCCTACACAAGAAGAGGAATCCTCTTGACTGTAAGTTCAGTCTATGACCCGCTGGGATTTTTAGCTCCATTCATATTCACTGCGAAGCATATCTTGCGGCAGCTATGTAAACTGAATTATGGATGGGATGACAGGATTCCAGAGGCCTTCAGTCAGTCATGGCATAAATGGCTCACTGGACTACAACAGATGGAGAACTTCAGCATTGCAAGATGCATTAGATCTAAGGAATTTGGCGAGATCAAGTCAGCCCAACTTCATCATTTCAGCGATGCAAGCGAGTCAGGATATGGTACTGTGACCTACCTGAAACTGAGCAACGCTGAGGACCAAGTACATCTCGCTTTAGTCATGGCAAAGGCAAGAGTCGCCCCCTTGAAGCAAGTCACGATTCCAAGAATGGAACTCACAGCTGCTGTACTTGCAGTACGAGTCGACAGGATGCTGGAGACAGAGCTACGCCTTCCACTTAGAAGAGCTGTGTTTTGGACAGACAGTACCTCCGTCTTGAAGTATATCAGAAACGACACCAAAAGATATCAGACATTGTTGGCTAACAGAGTCGGCATTATCAGAGAACTCTCTGCTGTTAAACAGTGGAGATACGTGAGCACCAAGATCAACCCTGCAGACCATGTATCCCGAGGTCTTACAGCTGATGCATTTTTAAAGTGTGAAAGCTGGAAGAATGGTCCAGACTTCCTACAAGAAAAGGAAGAGACATGGCCTGACTTACCTGCTGATCTCGCCTCCATACCAGCCGATGATCCTGAAATCAAAAGAGAGAAGGTTACAGTCAATACCATTCAGACAACAGATCAAGATCCTACTCGCACTCTGATACATCACTACTCAAGTCTCGACAGATTGAAAAGAGCTGTAGCATGGATGCTGCAATTTAAAACTCACCTTTTGCAACTGAGTAGGAAAAGGAAAGACATGTTTGCCATGGTACAAGTTCAAGAACCAGACCCAGACAGACAAAGACATGTGATTGAAGTAGAGATAAAAAGGTTCGAAGACACTGTAAGAGTACACAACCTCTCTCAGGATGATTTGAACAAGGCAGAGATGGCTGTTGTACAATTCTGTCAAAGGCAAGGATTTCAAGAGGAGATTGAAACTTTACAGAAGGGAAGTTTAAACGTGAGAAAAGACAGTTCAACCTACAAGCTTGATCCGAAACTTGTCCAGGAGGTATTAAGAGTGGGTGGGAGACTAAGCAGAGCAGCCATGCCGGAAGATGCAAAGCACCCTGCCATCCTCCCAAAAGACCACCATGTGTCTAAGCTCATTCTTCGAAATATCATCGGCAAGTAGGACACAATGGGAGAAACCACATGCTTTCCTTGCTGAGACAAAGGTATTGGATTCCATGTGCCAATTCATTGTCAAGAAAGATTATTTCTGAATGTGTGATATGTCGACGTCTTAATACATCTGTTGGTGAACAGAAGATAGCAGACCTGCCAAAGGATAGGATAACCCCCGACCTACCACCTTTCACACAAATAGGAGTGGGCTACTTCGGTCCGATTGAAGTGAAAAGAGGGCGTACCACAGTCAAAAGATACGGAGTCATTTTCACCTGCTTAGTCAGTAGAGCAGTACATCTTGAAGTGGCCTATTCTTTGGATACGGACTCGTGCATTAATGCTCTCAGGCGTTTTATCGCAAGAAGAGGTCAAGTGAGTGAAATGCATTCGGACAATGGGACCAATTTCATATCCACTGAAAAATAACTAAAAGAATATTTGAAAGCATGGAATTTGGACAAGATAGAAAGAGCTCTGCAACAGAAAAGAGTCAAATGGACATTCAATCCACCCGCTGCTGCCCATCATGGTGGGGTATGGGAACGATTAATCCGTTTACTCAAAAGGACCTTGCTTTCAGTCACAAAACAGCAAACACTGGATGACGAAAGTCTCCATACAGTAATGTGTGAAGTGGAAGCGATACTTAACAGCCGTCCACTCACAACAGTTTCAAGTGACCCCAACGACCTGGAAGCACTCACACCAAATCATCTGTTATTGCTTAAGAAACAGCCGATCCTTCCACCAGGAGTGTTCCAGGCCGATGATGTATATGCAAGACGCTGTTGGAAACAAGTACAATACCTATCAGATCTGTTTTGGACGAGATGGATAAAAGAATACCTACCTCTTATGAATGAACGTCAAAGATGGAACCGCATCCGGAGGAACTTTGAAAAGGGAGACACTGTGATCATAGCAGACACAAATGCACCAAGAAGATCCTGGATGCTGGCTAGAGTCCTGGAAGCAATGCCAGACTCAAGAAGACTTGTGAGAAGTGTGCATCTTCAGACGAAAACCAACATCCTTGAAAGGCCCATCAGCAAGATTTGCCTGCTGGTGCCAAACCCAAATTAAAGTACTGAAGATTAGGCAGGCCTATATACACCATGCCTGTTTAACACCTCTCACAAGTATTTACATTGCACAACACAAGTTAATCTTTTGTTGAACATTTTTCATATGGCTCCTGTTTTTTGAGCAGAACGCCAGAAAGAGAAAAGGTTTTCAACTGCATGCACGCACGCATACAGGAACATAGATCAACAAACACATGACAGAAAGAGTTTTGTTTCAAATATTTATTTTTTGTTTATTTGTTGATTTGAACCTGGATCCCTGCTCTGTTTGGTTTGATTTCCCCTTTTTTTTTTTTTTTTTGATACATCGATCATTATTACCACACACACACACTCCTGCCATAAAATTATCCGCTTGGATTCCATCATCAGAAAATCATCAACCAGCCTCATCAAACCGTGAGTAACCTAAGCAAACAGCAGAACAATCCAAGTGTGAGCGCGTTATTACCCCGTATTATTTGGCATAAAGGCTGTTGGTGGAAAACAAGTGAAAGCCATAGGCCTTACACTGCCATACAAATTTTCATTCTTGTAGTTGCAAATGGATGGAAGATATGAGACAAATTTAACAAGTTTCATCAACCAGATTTGTCATAATTGATGAAACACTGAACTGGAATTTGCCTTGTTTGCAACAAAGTCTCTCAGTATCAGAGAGATCAGTGGTTTGATTCATGACACATAACACTTCATTATAGTTTTCGTTATGTATTACTTCCACTTTGCAACTTTGCTTGGGCTTCAACATTTACCACCAAGATCCAACAAGAGATTTTTTAGACTTTCAACAGCCGGACTGAACATTCAGCTCCACTCTTGTCATCTAAATATTCTGCCCATCTTTGACATAAATATACTGTATCTTCAGCATGTATTTATATTCATAAATTCATACATCAAGTGCATTTTCAATTTAATTCACAGGTTCTTACAACACCAGACATCAACCTGCACCTTCCTAGATATAGAGGATCTCAACCTTGGAATAATTCCCTAAGCAACACAATACACACTCCTCTCTTTCTCTCTCACACACACACTCACACAGTGACACAATGTGTATTTGCTCCTTTCTCTGTTTAGACACACACACACACACACACACACACACACACACACACACACACACACACACACACACACCATCCCACTCACAACTATACTCTCACTATTTTTATTATATTATCTGCATCAAGGCCATTTTAGTTTAGTTTACCTGTCATTTATCTATTTTGTTGTTTTTGTACATATTTCCTGCAGTGCAAATTAATTAAGCTTAAACCTAAAATCCAGTTGATAAAATGGACATTTTGTGCAGTTTCAGTCTTGGTGGGCCAGAAAGCTTAGGATTAGTTTAAAGTACATCACACTTTAATGTATTTTTATGTCTTTCTTGGTTCCAAACAAGCAATAAAATAATATTAATAGGTGTCTGTGCTCCAATATGATTTTCAGACCACCAGCTAGTTAGTTAGCAAGTTAGTGAGTGACACTGGTTACCAGGACTGAGTGTTGAATGCTGTGGAATGACTATGAGGATATGAAGTAAATACTGAAAACTATGAATGTTTTGCAAAAGTGAAATGTTGCTTTAACCATCTCATTTGTCTAGAAATTAGACATAAAGTAATTCAAGTCAATTTTTAGCTTTCATCATTTCAGAAAATTCATGATGATGATGATACATTATTCAGCACCAAGTGCCTTTTGTTTTGAGGATTACCTTATAAGAGATGTAAGTTTTTAGGAAAAAGTTTTTGAATGGATTTCCAAGCTTTTCTGCGGATTTTCCACAACACAGGGCATAAATAATTTCCACTCTTGAAATGTTGCAAGAGAAAAACAATCCACTCTATACTTATTCTTTAGCCTTATTCTTATTCTTTTGAGTTTTCTTGCTCATTGAACCTCCATCTTACACTTTTTCATTATATTTCTATATACACACTCATTAGCCGGTCTCATCCAAGCTGCTCTCAAGGCAGCTCATATAGTGCACAGCGAGTGGAGAGCGAGCGCAAACTGGCCCAATCGCAGGTAAGATGCAGCCCGTCGTCGCAGGAAGGTCCTAATGCATCCTCAAGAGCCCTCCACCTGCTCTCCGCTACCTTGGTCGCCATGGAGATCGGAGTAATTCATCGAACGATAGGGTTAAATAAGTACGCATTCAGTCGAGCATGAAGAGCAGCAAAACACGTAAACACTTGTTGGATGCCTGGAACAACGGGCTGCATCGAATAGAGGGGCGAGACATGTGATGCTTTGATATGCTTTTAAAACTCCATCCTTCTCCTCCACTCAAGCAAAAGGTTGGAACCATCTCTCTAGGCGCTATTTGTGGAGTGGGAAACTAAATGGGATCAAAATTGATGGAGGGATGGACAGAAGGGCTGGCGGAAGGATGGTATAAATGTAAAGACTGAATAAAGATTCAGAATTAAAGAATTAAACAGTACTTGATATTCATCAGGCCATTAGGAGAGAGGCAGGTTCTCCAAATTGGAGTAATGAGGTGTTTGGAACTCAGCCAGGTCACATAAAAAAGGGATAGAAGGAAAAGAGAGAGAGGCAGGGAAGAGGAAAAAGTATGTGAGGAAAAAGAAAGAAAACATGATTCAATGCAAGAGAGAGAGAGAGAGGGAGGTGGAAAGATTCAAAATAGAGGGGGGAGAGAACAAAAAAACCCACAAACATCTAATTGCCTCTATACCAACAGTTCTCCGACAGGTTTGTGTGCAGAATACATTTGAAACACTCAGGTGTTCAAAGGGAGAGGGGGGTAAACAGAGAGAGGGGAGAGGTGCGGGTGGAGTGTGGGTGATAAGATGAAGAGAGAGAGAGAGAGAGAGAAGAGAGAGAGAGAGAGAGAGAGAGAGAGAGAGAGAGAGAGAGAGAGAGAGAGAGAGAGAGAGAGAGAGAGAGAGAGAGAGAGAGAGAGAGAGAGAGAGAGAGAGAGAGAGAGAGAGAGGTGCGGGTGGAGTGTGGGTGATAAGATGAAGAGAGAGAGAGAGAGAGAGAGAGAGAGAGAGAGAGAGAGAGAGAGAGGTGTGAATCACTCACTGCCGCTCTGATCCCAGCATGTGTCCGTCTCTGTCCCAGCTAGACCCCCTGCCTCGCCTCCAGGGAACTTGTGTTTGTGTGTGTGTGTGTGTGTGTGTGTTTGTGTGACTGAGAGGGAGAGAGAAGGAGCATGCGTGGGTCAGCAAGCGTATGTATGCCAGTGTGTTTTTGTGCATGCTTGTGTGCGTGTGTGTGTGTGTGTGAGCTCTCACAGTAGGGATGAAAGCACACGGGATGAAGGGCACATGCGACTACACACACATTTAGTGATAAAACTGTATAGCGAGCGCGGCAGAGGTTTTCTCAGAAGCTACCAGGAATGTGCATAGTTAATGGAAGAGGGGCTGCATTATTTCTCAGAACGAACAAACTGGAAACACTCTTGACCCCTGAATCACCAACACTCCCGACTGCAGCTTGATCTAAACAACAACGCTTTTCACTTTTGCCTAGCCTAAAAAAAAAAAAGAATAAAAAGGACCACAGATGTTCAGCTCTGTCCTTGCAGACTAAAAAGCCTTCTTACCAAGCCTAATTCAAAGGACGACTATCCAAAGGAGAAAGAAGAGATAGGAACATTTTTTTTTTTAATGTGTGGTATCAAACATTTAATGGGGCCACGTAATGCTGTCGGCCTCATACTCAGAATAGTTTGCTAGTTCGTAAAACACCATCTAACTCACATTCCTGTCTGATGGGAAGTAAGAAATTGAACACAAGTAAGGCGCTCATTGTTGTAACATCAGGGTAGATCCATAAGAAGCAGATTTGCACTCTATAAAATACAAATATTCATTCCACATGTTTCAGTGAAGCCTTCATTGGGGTTCAGTGGTTCAGTGATTCAACTTAAATGAATACACTACCAGTCAAAAGTTTGGACACACCATATTTTTCATTATTTTTACTATTTTCCACATTTTAGAATTATAGTAAAGACACCAAAACCATGAAATGACACAAATGGAATAATGCAGTGACCAAAAAAGTGTCAAACAAATCAAAACTATCTTATATTTTAGATTCTTTAAAGTAGCCACCTTTGCCTTGATGGAAAGGCAAAGGCTTTGAAAAGGAATTCATACATAGGCATCAACTTCACTATTTATATTTGTCTAAGAAACACATTTCAAGCATTTAAGCATAAGCCTTTAGATCAAAATGGCTTTAAGATAATGAAAAACAAAGTACATTCAATCAGGCGTGTCCAAACCTTTGACTGGTAGTGTTGATATTTTCAAGTTGCATGGGGAAAAGTAATCTGTTGAGTAGAAGTTGTCATGTTGTGTAGTTTAAGTGTGAACAATGAATAGCCGGAGTGGACCAACCAGTCTAGATATTGACAACAGATAGTGTTGAGATGCGGAGTTCCTTGGGTCAGTGTTAGCACAGTAGAAAATAACAGGCATCCAAGGCAATTTTTACTAAAGTGTGACGCCACCCTCAGCTGCTGCTCTCTGACTCCTTTTTTTTCCATTTTGGATTGAACAGTACAGGACACCATTTGCATCAGTGGGAAGCAAGGGGCTGTTAGTGGAGACAAGAGCAAACATCGATGACATCAGTCTCACACCCCCCCCCCCCAAAGAAAAAAGAAAATAGACAAATAATTATATGACATTTCCTTTTATGGCATTTTTGCTTTATTGGATAGTTTTACAGAAGAGAGAGAATGGACGGAAGGCAGCCAACTGAGCCACAAGGATATCAACAATTACATCACATTTCTAAAGGGATCTTTCAGTTACTGGGTAGAAGCAAGCTGTGCTGCTCTTTTCTAATGCAGTAAAAATTAGGAATATAATGCCCATTGATATCAGGATTTTGAACAGGATCGAATCTAATATGTTGAATTTCAGCTGAAAAAAGTCTTTAAACGTTGCTTACTTCCAAGAACATGGTGCTTCATGATGGAGGATAATGTATCATGTCTAAAACATGACAGTGTTTCTCATTGTTTCAGTGAACAAGCTCCAAAAACTAAAGGCAATTAAACTTGACCAGAGAGTGCCTTGATGTTTTTTTGTCACTTCTAGAATTTCAGTCTAATTGTTGTTTGAGCTGTCCATCCTCCAAAAAATCCTGGAGGAATCCATGATGAGGAGAGTAGCACGCCCACATACAGATGTAGACGCAGGAAGAATGGACGTATCACAAAGCATGATGTAAACCTTTACTTTCATTCCATTGAAAATAAAAGCAGAATTGTTGTTGCATATATGTCTTGTGTGTAAAATATGTTCATATGGCCAAACAGTAGTCCCACAATGCGCTAATTACTTGTGTGGGTAATATTCTGATGAGAAACATGCCTCTTGACTATCCACCGCAATTAATGTGCCGCTACCTCCATCCGTCTGCACGCATTTGTCAGGGATTCTCCTTTTTAATTTCTCACCCGGCGCCAAGACACGTCCACACAATTATGTGTCAACGAGCAATTAAAGCATCAATTAAGGTTTGTTAAGCGAAGGGCATATCATGGAGAACACTGATTAGGCGCAAACCTCACATCAGTGTTTGTGCAGCTTGATGTGTTTGTCAATAGGTTGATTATCTGTTTGGACAAAGAGGACAAATGCCTTGCTCCAGAGCTGCTGTGGCAATAATACTGAAGTGATAATGGGTGGAGAAAATCTATCTATCTATCTATCTATCTATCTATCTATCTATCTATCTATCTCTATCTCTATCTCTATCTCTATCTCTATATCTATATCTGTCTGTCTATATCTGTCTGTCTGTCTGTCTATATATCTACAGTATGTAGCTATCTAAATGTCTATCTACATATATCTATTTTAGTTTTATATAATATAAAGAAGGAATGACAGCCTGATTGTCTCTTGATAATTGCACAGAAAAATACAAAGGAGAAAATACAGAATCGTTTTTCCTTTTTTGTGGCTATACTTTTCTCGCATTTTGTTTGTTGTTTGCAGCACTATAATCAACATTTCCGCTGATTTTTCAGTGCCTCGCTCCATCTCCAGTCCTTTACCATCCTCCCCTCCTCCTGTCCGGCCCCTTTTTGAACCTTTTTCCACGTTCTTACCGTCTCTTGCTTTTCTAATCAGCATTCCAAGTGCCTCTGTGAATCCTTCATAACCCCTGTTTCAATCATTCAAGCCCTCTCTCTCTATTTTCTATCCTCCTCCATCCACCTCTATATGTTTCTCCATCCTCGGTGACGTCCCTCCCTTCATCCCAGCGGCCTCGCTCCCTCCCTCCATCCTGCCCCCTGTGTGTGTTCTTTGGAGTGGTGGTGGATGACAACTCCGTCTCCATCCTTCAGCTTCTCTCTCCTCCTCTCCATCCCCCTCTCCTTCTGTTGGAGTGGTGCTACATGACAATCCAATATCCACCAGCCTACAGCCCCCTAATATTCACGCTCTTCTGTTTTTCTCTCTTGCTTTCCCTCCCTCCCCGCTTTTCCTTTTCCTTCCATCCTTTTCTCTTTTCTGTGCTGCCAGAGAAAGCAGCAGTGTAGCGGCAGCCTAGTCTTGGTGTCCTCATGGAAAAAAAAAAAAATTAACAATCACTTTGGATGTTTTCCTGCTGTGGCGCTGATCTGTGCCTGGGACGCACTGGTTTAGATCACTGTTCACCCCGCACAGTTCCAGCAATATGAAAGGGCACTTCCTGCTGTACCGGGATAATTATCCTCGGCACACCCAAGGTGTGCCGTAATATTTTAGAATTTCAAACAGCGTGGCATATTTGATGATATTTCAATGTTCAGCCAAATTATTCCTTTGCCAGGTTAATCTCTGTTTATTTTCATGACAAATATCAACAACAAAATATAGAGGCCAAAGTTCATTTGAAGACATTTAATTTTGTATTTATTTAGTTATTTTTTTACCAGCAAAACCCCCATTCATGAACAGGGATTTGATTGGGCATATAGCAATTCTATCTATTCTGAGGATGTTGCCAACCAGCTCCAAAAACACCTTAGAATGAAGATCATAACTTACAACAACAATGACTTTTTGGCTGGACCGCAACAGCAGGGCCAGCCCTATAAACATGAATGTCTTTTCACTCACTGACTGACTGAGTGATGAAGTTACACCATTGGTCGGCCGTGACACGTGGCACATCATAGGATCACAGAGCCAGAAATTTAAGTTTCGTTTTCTCCGCTGAGATCGGGAACCTGTTTCTCCCACACAGTAAGCAGGCTGACCAATATCATGCATGTAAGCTGAAGCTAACTGAAGCTAAAGTAGAATCTATACAATTATATCATATCGCCGTTTATTTCGATGCATATGCGCGAGCTCAGTCCACCTGACAGCCCTCTGTTCTGTCGGCGGAGAGAGAGACACAGACAAGCATGGAGGTTTTGGCACGCTGAGGGCTTACTGCTGACGCTTCCCGGAGTTTCCCGGGGGCACGGTTCTGGCCAGTGCCGATAGCTGGGCGCTGATTTGTTCCCGGTGATCTGACCGACATTTCGGCGGGGGTCCCGACGCCGATGCGTCACCAGGTGTCCGGCGAACGGCGTTTTCGGCACCGATGGGTACCAGAGAGGCTGGGGCTTGGATCGGGAGGATCAATGCGGGCCATTGGTCGGCCGTGGCACGTGGCACACCCATACACGGTCCAGCCATATACTAGGTTTTGACCTAGTCTTGTTTTTAAACTTTCCCTCAAAGTATTGCTGCCCTATTAGTGTTGGAAAAAGTACTAAATCCTTTACTAGGTAAAAGTAGCAGTACCAAGTAAAAGTATAGAAGTATTAGCAGTAAAATGTACTTAAGTATCAAAAGTAGAAGTACTTGTTCTGAAGAACGGTCTCTTTCAGAGTGTGAAATGATGGATGCATTATCCTGTAAGAAGTATTTTACAGTAATGTTGTAAGTGGTCTAAGTGGCACTACTCCATATACTGTTATACTGGTAGTTTGAACTCATCATATGTGCATCATATTCTATGAGCTTATTTTATGTTTTGCAGTAACTATAGCCATCAAATAAATGTAGTGGAGTAAAAAGTACAATATGTCCCTCTGCAAGTACCTCAAAATTGTACTTAAGTACAGTACTTGAGTAAATGTACTTTGTTACTTTCCACCTCTGCCTATTATATACAGAGAGAGAGGGACAGACACAGATGATTGCAATATAGGCAAAACACTATTTGAGTGCATAATATTGCCTGAGATCCGTGCGGTATGTGCCTGATCTGACAGGTCAATGTCAGAGGGACCCTGTTTGTCTTGACAGTGCTGACAAACAAGAAAACGAGCTCACTGTGCTTTTTTATGGCGGACACATGCTACTGCCATGCCTAAAAATGCCCTATGTGTCAGTGTCTGATGGCTGAGTCTAATGTTCTCTGTCTGTGGGTGTGCGAAATTCACACATGTGAATACCACCTCCTGCCCGCCGAGAAGAGAGCCATCTGACCTTTTACTTGTGGCGGATTTAATGAAGAGACTGTCATTTGCCGTCTCTCATGCTGCATCCCCCCCATGTCTCACACATGCAGATGTAAGAGTGCACCCCCCCCCCCCCCACCCCCCTTGACACCCTCCTCACTGTTCCTTGGACAGTCAGTGTCTGTCATTTCTCTCAGTATTAATGAGTCAGTTATTTGGACAATCGGTCTGCAGTCCAGCCAAAACGACTGACTGACTGGCTGTGGTGGCCCTTTGAATCCGGTATGCACTAGACTAGATGTTTCAGATGGAGAACCAAAAGACACCAGTGACATCCAGTGGCCAAGTCATGCAATGCTTCTACTTGTCAACCGGTTCCTTTGGGCACGGCAGGGGAAAACTGCCATATATGTATATCAAATATGCAGGGACAACAAATATTTCTGGCAGAATTATTTGGTGGAGTGGAAAGGTTTCTAACGCAGCATCTGCACCTTGTGACACTGAAACTGCACTGACGCCAATATCTATGACGTTCTTTCAGAAGGGATGACAGCTGTAGGCAGATGGGGCTTTACCAGCTTTCTTTTTTTTCATTGATGTAAAAATATACGTAGGCAGAAATTACATAAAATTGCTTCCCTCACTTTCCTCTTTTTGCATCTCTGCTCGCCCTGAGCCTGATTGTAACCTGTTTATCAGTGCTAATCCATCCATGGCAAACATGTAAGTGAGTGTGTTAAGGCCACAGGGTTGGGAGTGTTGCACAAACAGAGCGGCATCCTGGTATCCTGTCTTTCTCCTTCTCCTCTCTCATATGTGTCTATGTGTGTGTGTGTGTGTGTGTGTGTGTATGGGGGGGGGGGGGTTAAAGTGCAACGTCAACATAGTCAACTTAAATAGTCAACGCCTAAAGGAGAATATAGGTGTCATTTAGAGTTATAACCCCATTACTACTGTCTACATCTAGTTTGTGATTTCCCCAATTATTTCGTAATACATGCTGTATGTAATTAGCCTGCATTTTTTAACATTTACATATTTTTAAAATACATATTTTTAAAATGCATATTTTTAAAATGCATATTTTTAAAATACATATTTTATGGTGTCAAACCTAGCTTGAAATTAACTGCTGTCCCAATTAATAACATCCCGACAATGCCCCAAATAAGACGACATGGGACTTCCATTTCTTCCCGTGGGTGTCAGGTGATTGACAGCAAGCAGAGCGTAATGTAACGCATGCACTGATATGTAAACAGTCACTCACACACAATGAAATAATGATAAAACAGAGAAACTTTGAAAAAACTAAATCAGGGCTTCATGTTTATTGTGATGGATTATCTAGTTTGGGCAATTTTCAAGTCTGTGGAAGTTATTTTTCATACTGTACAAGAATGAATGACAGCAAACGGCTCCTTCTGAAGGGAGGAAAACGAGCGCTGATATCTGCAGCTATCCTGACTGTGTGCAGACTGCACATGGAATAATGGAAAGCAGAGAGGCAACCTAGAAGACAGGCACAAACTCAAACAAACAAACAGAGGCATTAATCCTTTACTTTGATATGCCATTCTTAGTCGAAAACCAGTTTCTTCATCCAAAATAAAAAAAATAAAGTCAAAATACTTCTTTGAAAGGTTGCCTTCATACTGAGAAAACACTGAGGAAGAGCACTTGGCAGGACCCATTTTAGTGAGAATGCATTGTAAGTAGAATTTACAATGTTAATATTAAAAACTATGAATCTTGCACCAAAGTGAAGTTTCAAGTTAAAGCATTGGGGTACAGTTGTTGGTGTGTGTGTGTGTGTGTGTGGAGTGGAGTTCAAGGCACCAGGCTGCAGTTGAAGTGTGTAGGGGGTGTGACGGTGCAGCAGCGTTGCAGATTGCTCTGACTGAATCCTTCCCCAACCGTCACGTTCCAGGACTCAGACACCGTCACACTGCAACGACACACACACACACACACACACACACACACACACACACACACACACACACACACACACACACACACATCCACATATTGTATCAGCGCATCTCTCTTCCACATCAGCTGTATTCATTCTACAGCAGGGAAAGCCAGGGGTGACGTATCAGGACATTAAAGTGATGTTGAATTTTGGTAGGACCTTGGGTTGTGTAGCTTCCTGGACATGACATAACCCCAAAATCCGGCAGAGGCTATTGGAGAATTGTGTTTTTTTCTCTCTCCATTCACTGCCATTGTATGGAGGAACAGGTCTCAAAATCACACTTTTAGCACATACATGAACGCGAACAAATCTGATTCTGACAATATATAAAAAAAACAGAATCACTTTCTTTATGTTCATTAAACCTTTCAGTTTGAACAAGTGTAACACCAAAATCCAGTCAGAGGAAACTTATGCCAATGGAACGAAGAAAATAATACACAACTCAAGGTAGCCTACCACCAAAGTTCAACTGGAGCTAATGCTGCATTCCATTGTACTCGGAACTCGGAGAAAACGACTTCCAACACGGAAAAATGCAAAGGAACGGTCGTTCAAGTCGGAGTTCCCAGTCGGAAAGTCGGACAAAATTATTTCCGCCCGAGTTGTCCGACATAAACACAACTGACGTCACAGCATCAATCTGTACTGAATAAAACTTGATTTTACTTGATATGTAGTTTTTGTGTTATGAAACCGTGTTGTAACAACTTTGTAGTTTCCATGTGTAACGTAATTCAGTTGACTTGTGCTTCGTTACTAGGTAGAAGTCTTTCCTGTATGAACTCGCCTGCTAACGTAACTAGAGCTGTCAGATAGCTGCCGTTAACGCTAATGGGTAAAGGCTGTTGCGTCCATGTTTTCCCGAGAAGACGCACTGGAATGCAGCATTACTAGCTGAGGTTCAGGAGCAGGGCCACGCCTCAACTCCACCCCTTCCGGCCTTAACCTATTATATGCCTTCCTGCCCTGCACCCCTGTTTGTCCTCGTTCTTCCGTGCCCCTCCCACCCTCTCTCTCTTCTCTCTCCCTCTCTCTCTCTATCCTCTCATAGGGTCCGCAAGGGGTCTGCTGAGCCCGGGAGCTCCCCCACACCGCAGTCAACATGTCATACATATCCGAGAAGAAGCCGTCATCCATGGCCAAACGCTACAAACTGTCCTAACTGAAAACCTAACATAATCATTGAATAAACGTTTAAATTGCATTCTGTTGATGCTTGTGAACATCACTTTGAAGCAGACAGTTTTGTCTATAAGGTAATGTGAACACAAAATATAAAATGTTAAATGAACAAATGTGATGAGAAAACACACTAGACAGACACAGATGCAGGCCGTACATCCCCCAAAACATGCAAACACACACACACACACACACACACACACCTGTTGTATAGTTGCGTGCAGCAGGTGACTAGTTGTGTGCTGTTGGCCACATGAGTACTGTTGAGCCATGTGTCCAGGAAAAGCTGGCACGGAGGATCTGGGATGTACAGCATACCTAGGAGTCCACAGAACAATGATGTCATCGTCAAACCAGGTTTTGAGTTACATTAAGGCTCTTTGTGAAAGTTTCATGATGATGATGATGATGATGATGAATGATTGGAGGACGCTCATAAAAGGGTATGTCAAGTTCAGCGGAGTGATTTATTGAGACCCGGACAAAGCGGCAGATTTATCCTCTCGGGGTGCCACATTAGTTTCCACTTACAGCTCTACATCCAAGGAGGTTAAAGGATAATACCGGTGTCTTTTTAAGTTTGTGCCAATCTTCAGGCTTGCCCCTCCCCTTTCCATTAATCCTGATGGAGACTGCACACAGCGCAGTCGGAGATATCAGGGCTCGTTTCCCTCCCTTCAGAAGAAACCATTTTCTGGCATTCATTTTTGTATGATATGAAAAACAACTTCCACAGACTTGAAAATTGCCCGAGCTATACAGTATATAATTCGTCACAGTAAATGCGAAACTTTGATTTGGATTTTGCCAAAGTTTCTCTGTTTTACTGTGCCTGAGTTGAGTGTTTTGGTATCAGTGTGCACATTCAGAAACCTCTCATTAGACCAGAGGATATCTCAGGCTCTTTGACTGGATGTGTGTCACAGTGTAAACATAGGATCGGGATTACGTCACGCTCTGTTTACTGTCAATCACATGACACCCACAGGAGGAAATGGAAGTCTCCACCAAGAAATGTTCCCTCAAAAACATGTTGCCTTACAAGCTGCGGAAAAAAGTAGGAGGAGAAGGTAGGAGCGCCTTTTGGGTACACAGTAAAAGAAATAAAATGAGGTGCTCTTTGGTAGGGATAAACTGCATTTACCAACAAAGAAAATTATCCAAAGCACTCTACAAAAGTACATTAAAAATACCTTTATTTAACAATTCCAGAAGACATGCATTGCAAAATGACCGGGGGAAATGTAAACTAGATGCAGACAAAAGTAAATGAGCTATAACCTGATATGACACCAGTATTCTCCTTTAAGCTAGTAGTGAACAAACAAAGGTATATACAAAAAACTGAACTGGCAGGTCTTTCGAAACGCCGCCTAGATGTCTGCCAATTTCTGTGATTATTTGGCGAGCTCAGTTTGGCCCAAGAGGCCGACTCATTTTCTGTCAAAAATTCCAATTTTCCTTGGCAAATGGCAAATGGCAAATGTCACTCTGTGATAAAGGGGAATGACTGCACCCATCCCAGAATTGGGGTTGACATAAAGGTCAGGGGGAGAATTACTTAAATATGTTGTATTCTATTCGCAATCAGGATGAGAAATCATCTGTAGCCACGCATTTCAATAGCCATAACCACAACTTGAGTTAAGACACATGGGTATTAAAGCAATTAGGATGTCCCATAGGGGAAGAGAAGAGGCTGAATGAGGAATTGCCATTAACTTGTTTTCTGTGATCTGTTCTCATGTGCTACCTATACTGTATATACTGTATATATTAACCTCAGCTGTGTCATACAGGCATGTTTGACACATTGGCCGGAGACACACTGAGGAAACGTCTTGCTCCATATAAAATTAAAAATAATGGGAGTGCTTTCTTCCACACATAGGAACACAAAATAATGATGTTATTATAAAGCCGCACATAGCTACACACAGACAGGCTGACAATGCTGTTGTAAAACTTCCCATTTAAATCATCCCTATGAATACACAGTGACAAGGTCATCATCATTCTGTGTTCCTAGTGTCATTATATATAGTCAGTGAGACAGAGAGAGAAAGAAAGAAAGAAAGGAAGAAAGGAAGAAAGAAAGGAAGAAAGAGAGATGAAAACAAAGATGAGGGAGCGAATGAACAGTCACCTGCGATGCATGCGGTCATGAAGCAGGCGACGCTGCCTGAGATCAAAGCTCTGGGGCCACAACTGGAGATGTCAGTCCTTCTCTCTGGAACCATTGCCGCTGGGAATAGAGCAACTATATTACAATGCTAATACACATATATATATATGTATATATATACAGTATATATAGCAGCAGTATTGTACAAGCTGGAATGTCAAACCTCCTCTCTGCTGCACAACAACAACAATCAGCAATGCCCCTCAAAAGCTTAATCCCTGTGGAATTTTTGCACAGCTTCTTGCACTAAAAGGGGATTTCATTTCAAAATGCATTTATCAAGGACTTTCTATTCAATAGAAATCTAAAGGATACTCAAAAATATTTTGTGAGTTTTCAGTTTGTAATAGACAATTTTCACACCGTCAGAAACCCGTGCATTCAACTTCCTGTGGCAATTTTATTTTTGCGAAGAGGTAACTTGAGGCGAAGAACTTGTAGCCTTTCTCTAGTTGAATCTTTGTACTTCACCAATGTTAATTTTGGGCAGGTTATGGAGCGATTTACTGAAGGCCAGAGCTGGCAACAGGAAGTTGTAATGCACCTGTTTCTCAGTGCAGAAGCTGTTACCATGACGATGTGAAAAGGGCCTATTACAGAAAAATCTGATTTCTAAACTTTTTAATCTCTTTGCTTCACTGGACTGGATTAAATGACTTCACTGGCTTCATCTTGTATTGCATTCTGTTACATTGGATCACATTCTATGTTATGCTACATTTTCCTTTTAAAATTGTTCTAATTTTACCTCTATTATTTGCAAATCTCGACCCTTCATTACCTTTCAATGGGATTTTGCGGTGTAGGGTCGACACTTGTTTTTACAACTTTATTTATCCAGGGAAAGGTTTTTCTGAGCATGCAAGCTCATTTTCAGCACTGCTTCAGATTCATACAGTTATACATTCACACCTGGGAGCTGTCGCTGTATACATCAAGTTGTTAAGGGAAGAGAGATTTTATTATTGTAAGCCTGTTATAAAATCATGAGAGTTTGTGGGGGATATTTGATCTACTTTTTCAGGACCTAGGTTAAGGACACCACAGGCTAAATCAAATAGACTGAAGTTCTCATTCATCCCACACTGTAAACTTACTTAACTGTAACAGACTCCTCACCCCTGCTCCCACTTGTGCCAGTCATATAATCAAGTACTCTTGCCATTTACCATTTTCCATCTGGTAAATTATTTTAAATTGTGATAATGTCTAGTGTTGTGTGCCTTGTTTCAAGCCAAATGTTTACATTTGGGACAATAAAGTATTGAATTTGAACTCAAAATCATTTCTAAATTAGAATTTTGGAGCACATGAAAACAGTCAAGGGTTTTGGACTTTCTGAACTTTCATTTTCCTGTTCGTCTGTTTGACATTAAGACCGAGCCTTGGAAACAGCTTATGAGGTGGAACTCACACATTGCTCCAACTGTCATCCCCAGGGAGGCAAAGTTGGCAAAACCACACAAAGCGTAGGTTGCTATGGTTTCAGAGTGGACCTGAGGAGGAGGAAACAGCTTGTGTCGAAAGTTTTGAGTGAATACATTTAGTCTCTTAGACCATGCTGCCTCTAACAAATTACATTTTACATATATGTGCCATAAACATATGTAAACTGTTGGAGGCAACATATAGTGTGTAAGAGACTGAGAATAGATACACAAATAACAAGAAATATTGAAAAAAATACTATGTAGAAATTATAGTTATTGAGAACAACAGTCTTACAAATCAAGCTAACCCCAAATATCTGCATCAATCACACACAGACTCTAGCAATCAGCTTGATGTGGCGGTTAGACACTTATTTATTATTGAAGCCTGGATGTGGTTAGAATTGTATCCCAGTATGGTGTTGCTGAAGGAAATGCCTCTTTTGTCCACATTTGACATACTAAGTTTCCTCTCATTATCATTTCTAGTATGGAACACCTCAGCCAATGGTCAAGGCATTCACACATAGACATAAAACAGTTTTATCTCCATGCATTCACGATTCTTGATGAATGTTGCTTTTCATTGCTGTTGCGTGAAAACCTGGTAACTCCTTGGTAATATGTATTTATTTGAATTGAAGGTTTACTTTGTCCTCAAAGAGTTAAGCAAGTTAATTGACCCAAGAACAAAAACGCACCGGCAGCAATCAAAAAACTAGAAAACTTTCTGTGTGTGTGGTTGCTAGGGTGTTACTGGGTGGTTGCTAGGTGATTTAATAGTAATAGTAATTAATAGTGTTTTTAGTAGGCAGACTAGTTGAAGAACAAAAAATGCACGGGCATCAATCAAAAAATTAGACCAGGTACATTTTCTGTATCTGTGTGTATGTGTGTGTGTATGGTTGCTAGGGTGTTACTGGGTGGTTGCCAGATGATTACTAGTGGTTGTTAGGGTGTTACAAGGTGTTTATAGTAGTAATAATTAACAATAAGAATGACAGAGACAGAGGGAGAAAGAGACAGACAGATAAGTAAAGAGTTGAAAACTGAACAAGGCACAAGACCGACAATGAAAATGAAAACAAAAACGAGAGGACAAGATACAATTAATGAGACTCACAGAAATATACTGCTTTACGTTGTCCACATATTCTGGCCCCCCTGCCTTCCGATTCCTAATGAGCTCAGACAGCCTCTCATAGGCCACAAACTCATTGAAAAACGTCTTTAAGCCAATCATCTCACCCACGATGAAACTGTCTTCCCAGGACACGCCCATCAGGAAGGAGAAAGGCATGAACAGGTAAGAGCAGATGAGCTAAAAGAGAGAGAGAGAGAGAGAGAGAGAGAGAGAGAGAGAGAGAGAGAGAGACAGAGAGAGAGAGAGAGAGAGAGAAAGAAAGGAGAGGGAGTGTTAGTGTGTGTGTGTGTGTGTGTGTGTGGATGTTGATGTATATTTATGTGTATGTAGGGTGGTTGGGGGACAATATATCCCTGTAGGAATAGAAAAAAACAGTAGAGTAGTCAACTTTGAGCACTGGTTTCTGCACCTCATTAGGGAAACATATTTTTAAGGTTAGAGCTTGGGTTAAATTTGAGTGAGTGCGTGCTTGTGTGTGTGTGTTCATGTCCATCACCGAGAAGCTGAGCTGTGGATAGTCGAACATCCCTCCCAGCCAGGAGAGGGCAGCGTTGAGAAAGGCCGCCAGCGCCAGGAAGGCGATGAGGTTGGCGGCAATGTTGGCCACCAGAACCACAGCAGAAGACGCTCCGTAGGACGCCGCTTCCAGCACGTTCTTACTCTCTCTGAGGAGACACAGGCCACGTCTGAATGTTCATATTACATTCAGCCTCCTGAATAGTATCACATAGGAGCAAGAAGAGAGATATCTTTGCCCCTACTTTCCAAGGGTGGACATTGTAACAAATTTCAATTATTCTGGTTACTGTAATAGAGTCACTTTTTATATTTTAAAGTAAAGTAAATGATTGTAGCCGCACTCCCATGCAGAGTTCTTTATTGTCTTAAAAAGACAATAAACAATTAAGACAAAAAGACAATTAAGACAATAAAGAATTCTGCATCAGAGCTATGGGAGTGCGGCTACAATCTTTTACTTTGAATCTTTGTTCCTGGGAGCCAGCACCCCACTAATACTGGTGTGCGTTTCAATCTATTTTTCAGTATTATATACTTTGCCACATTTCACATCCATTATAGAGTGCAAATTTGTAGGGTCTACATAGAAGGGAGGGATGGGTGAAGCAGGAAGCAGAATTGGGTGAAAGAAGGGGAGAAGGGACCGCTGGATAGATGGATAGATAGATAGCTCCAAGGATAGATGCAGACAGGAAGAGAGGTATGGAGGAGGAATGAAAGGAGGGAAGGAAGGATGGAGGAAGGGATGGGTGAGTAAACTGCGGGGCATTTTGTAGTACGTATCTCTGCCTACACTTGAATAACACAACTTTCAAATTCAAATCTCCTTCAGTATCTTTACAAATCAGCCCTTTTAGGAAAAATGGCTAACACATTTTTGAAGCGAGAAAATTGATTTTAAATGTTTTTTTGGGGGGCAGAAGGGTCATGGACTTAGTACATAAAGGACCCTGTGTACTTTCAGTTAAATAAACCCACAAAAGATGAATTTACAAGGTTTTCATGAGAAAGACAACAGAAGATTATGTTTGTACGTACATATTTCTATTTATTCTGTCTTCTCTTACCCTTTGTCCAGCTTGATGCCACTAGCGGCTGTTATACTGGGCGTCTCGGTTTCTGGCCAGAAGATCTTAGCGATGGCCAAGGAGGCTGGTGCTGACATCATTGATGCTGTCAACAGGTGGGTCGCCTCAATCTGTAGAGTTGGAGGGGAGGCAGTGAGGGGACAAAGAGAATGAGCTTCCTTATGTGCACATGTTCTTGAAAGTGTGTGTGTGTGTGTGTGTGTGTGACCTCATGTTATGGGAAGTTATAAAAAAAGGTCAAGGCAGGACAGAGTGAGACAGAGAGAGATAGAGAAAGAAAGAGATACTGTAGATTCAGTGGTCAATCATTCACTTCCGGACAGAGCAGTTAAAGTCTTGCATCCTCTTCCTCAGCCCCTCTAACCTCCTCCTCACCCCAAAGGAGATGAAGGCTCCCATGACAGAACCGGAGACGCTGGCAAAGCCTCCTGTCATCACAGCATGGATCTCAGACCGGGTTAGCTGACTCAAGTATGGATGAATCAGGAGAGGTGCCTCTATCTGAGAGAGGGAGGGAGGGGGGAGGGGGGAGGGGGGAGGGAGGAGGGGCGGGGGGTGAGGGGGATAATATTGACACTTGCATCAGCGATTTGCGTGTTTCAAATCTTGGAAAAACTGTTGTTTATGTCACTGAATTGAGGTCTTTATTAAGAGGGAAATACTGATAAAGCATCACACACCTGTCCCAAGAATATGTTTCCAGCGGCAGCCATTGATTCTGTTGGAGACGTTCCCATGGTTACCTGCATTAGGAATCCACCCTAGATTAAAAAAAAAAAAAATGTGACAGAGAAAATCAGGAACATCACTGAACATTTAATTTACACTATATGCAATAGAATGTAATAATCTGCAGTAATCTCATTAAATTCAGGTGCTCATTCCATTGTCATGTTCATTCTCAAACAATTACCTTTACCATAATCAATAAATGCCTAACCTTAACTCTTACCCTTACTTTAACCGAACCCTAATTGTAACCCTAACCCTTACCTTACCTTACTAACCCATGAGTCTAAAACATTCCCTTCGCAAAGTGACGACTGACAAAATGTGTCTTTTAGCTCATCCTTTTGTCCCTCAAATTTCCAAAACGCCAAAAAAAGAAAACAAGAAAAAAGAAAAAAAAGAAACACCTCACTCCCTCCATGTATTCCTCCTTCACACTTTCTCACCTTAACAATGAGCCAGGGCATGAAGCCAACACAGTAGAGGATGGAGATGACTGTGCTGAAAAAAATCAAGATAGGCAGCACCTGGAGAGAGACCACTATCATCATCATCATCATCATCATCATCATCATCATCATCATCACTATCACCATCATTCATGTATGCGTGCCATTTGCTGGTGTGTGCCGTACCTTGAAGGCAACGAGGTGGTCTGTGTAACTCTCCCCGAAGACAAACTTAGATCCTTCGTTTGTGTAAGACAGAAAGATCTGTGTGGAGGAGATTTTAAAATATTTAATTCTTTGAAACATAACTCTTTGAATCTTAAAAAAAAAAGAAATTAAATCTTCAGGTGCAGCTTGTGTGTGTGAATATTTTATTAGGCAAATTGCAAGACTTTTTAGTATAAAATGGAAGACTAGTAGACTGGCAGAGTAGACAAACAGGAAGAAAAGTGTGTGTGTGTGTGTGTGTGTGTGTGTGTGTGTGTATACCTCTACTTGTTGTCCAAGCCATTGCACTGCGTTTAAGCCAACGTTGGTCCTGAGGATGAACAGACCAAAAGCAAACTGTAGCCCAATGCCCCATAGTAGAGTTCGCAAAGATCCCTGCAACACACACACAGATCAAATAATCGCGTATGTGCGTGCGTGTGTGTGTGTGTGTGTGTGTGTGTGTGTGTGTGTGTGTGTGTGTGCATGTGCTTGCATGTGTATCCCTTACCCTGAGTGGGTGTTTGGAGAACAGCCCTATTAAGAAGATGAAGACCAGCAGACCAGCAAAGGACACCAGCTGTCTGCTCCCCTGCTTGGCCGTGTCCACTACCAGCCAGGACACCAGCGCAGCCAGGAGCAACACACACACCGCCCTGGGGGGTGGGGTGGAGTGGGGGGGTGTCGAGGAGATGGAGGGACAGTGCGACAGGTAAAGCAGGAAAGAGGAAAGGAGGGAAGTGGAGAAAAGAAGGGGAGAGAAGTAGGAGCAGAGAGAAAGGGAGGGAGACATACAACTGTGATATGTGTATGTTATACAGGTGATTCTATAGGTGTGATAGGTGATTATTCTTGTACTTTTGGGGTTTTTAAGTCATACATGCATGGATGTATGCACTTTTTTATTCATGGGTTGGGGTGAGAGGGGGTCATGTGTTTTTTTCATGTATTTTATCATGCGTCTTTTATGATATATTATGCTTGAGGTCCTTGTTGTTAATGTTGTTCTGTTATGAGCACACTGAGACAAATTCCTAACTACTAAGTTTGTATGGCAATAAAGTATTGAATCTTGAATCTTGAATCTTGAGAGGAAAGCAAGAGGAAAGCAAGTGCAGTAAAGGAGGTACATGAAGACTGAAAACTTTTGATGCGCTCAGAGATGATGCACCCCTAGTTAACAACTCAGTCAGCAACTAATTCAATCTATTGGATAATTTCCTTTCACATTTCACCCTATTTTTAGTAATTCTTCACCTTCTTTTACCACTACTGGACTAGGCATTACTGGACTATGACTATACACTATGTTGTTGTCCTTCACTTGGGAGCAGCTGTTGGCCTCGAGGCTGGTAGCCGACCCGGTCCACAGAGTCTATACTGACTGAGCTGCTGGTACATCTGGGAGGGAGGAGAGTGGGGACGGAGGTGAAGGAGAGAGCAAGGACATTCACACCATCTATCGTATTTTGCATTGGTCAGGACTCATGGGAATATTGGCAATGCAAGGATATTTTTAAGTAGTATCTATTTTCCGATGGACAAAATGGTTTTGTCCGCCATGCTTCCTGCCCAAACGGCCCCAGGCTCAGCCAACTGGGAGGGTGCTGGCACTGTCTATAAACTACCCTGGATTGCTTTTTCTATTCCCATGCTGTGAACTAATCCATATAACATTTGCTTGCACAGTTTCTGATCTGTAGATATGCTGCAGCCTACATTCTGTGCATATGAGTCAGCACATATGACACATTTTCTGTACGTATGCTACCTCCTTCCATAAACATGTTCTGATAATAGTAATACTGGGAATACACAATAATGCATATACGTTTTGCGCTTTATTTCTGTACGCAAGGGAGCCTCCAGCTAGAGTTTTTGATAGAGTTTTTGACATCTAGCAATGCACAAATCCAAATCAGCACTTTGTATGAATATCTAATATCTAAATTGTGCATATGTGTTTGGATTTAAGTGGAAAAATGGTCAGTGTGCACATGTAGGCCACCAATTGGATGGTGCTACGTGAACAGACGTAAAACACACGTGTACGTCTTATTTACATTGAAATAAGTGAAGCTGCTATATTATGTCGTATTGTATTATCTGAAGGAGTTGACCTGTGACCTGTACTCTAGGTGACAGCTGTTACCATAGCTTGCCAATAGTTGCTTTGTTTCCTTTATCCTGCTCTGTTTGAATTCATTTTCCCATGCTGATTCCATGAACAATCCGTCCTCAGTCTGATTATGTTGTTGTCTAATCCTTCTCTTTCTGTTTCCAGGAGACAAACACTCAATTTGTCTGAAATGTCTCGCACATTGTATCGTGCCTGCTATTAAGTAGGCTTTTTTTAGTATCTTGATGTAAAAATTGTTTAGCAGGTAAATTTCTCCAATATCAATCTAGTGAAAGGACCAGTAAGACAAAATACTAACCAGAAAATAACAGAATAAAAACCTGCAAAACTACCCACAATGATGTGTGATGTGAGCGACAGCAAAATAATTTAGCCTGGAAAACAACAGCATGACCCTCAATGTCAGTATTTGGGCCTCAGTGAGGTTTGAATGTTGTTTGTTGAAGATTTAATTCAGCACTTTGGTGTTTTCATGCGCATGCTGCAATTTCCGGTATGGTTTTTAGACCTGGGACTGGATTTTGTGTACGGTTAACACTATTTGTGTCTCACTTCTCACCATCTGATCCAAAACCAGTTTCTGTTGAGGAGCTCCCTGACAGGAGAAAGCTCCTCCCACACCCGGTCGCCATAGCGCTCCATCATCCAATCCCAGACCAGGAAGAATGCAGTTACCAAGGAGATGACCAGCAGCCCGAGCGCCCGATGGAAGTTCAAAACGCACGCCGCTATCACCATGGCAACGGAACCTGAAACGAATTTGGAATTGATATAAAACATGCATTACATCCCACAGTGCTGAGAATAGATTGAAAAAGAATACATTTGAATTAGACAGAATTGAACAGGACAAAAGAGAAAGAACTGAGCAGAACACGTTTTCAAATGATATCCACCGCAGGTACATAAATTACACAGACGTACACTCCCACACCCTCAACATTAGCCGCATCAACCTCTACAAAAGACCAGAAAATATGATATTTAATGATATTTATGATATTTATTTTCTTGGATGTCTAAACTGCTTCCCTGCAGATTCTCCCAGCTTCAGCAGACAGGATGAGATCTGATCTCACTGCGCAAAAAGGGCCAAAATCTGGAAGTAGTGGGATTGGCTATCTGAGATTCTTTGGAGAATACGGTCCAATTCTGATGCATATTCAGAGTTTTGTTTATATGTGCCATATCTAGTCAAATATGGAGTCATTATACATCTTCAGGAGGACATACTGTATATTATACTATGATACCACATATATCTTATACTGTATATGTCATGTATGTGTTCCGAATATGACCTTATGTCATGTCTGGAAATATCTGAGCTAAATTCTTTTCTAGAATACTAATTGTATCTATGGCATATCTGTATGTTTCATTGCACAAACAAATACAGTTTTATATTGTTCATATGTGACTGAGAGTCATATCGTTAATCCGGAATCTCTAGGGAATATGGACCATTTCCAGTGCATATTTGGGGTTTTGTTGACATACCATATCTTGTAAAATATGGACTAAATATACATCTTTAGGACTTATCCTTGGATAAAAAAAAAAATAGATCATAGAAAAAGAAGAATTCAGAGATAGCACTCAGATGTATATTTTCTTAATTTTCTGTAGAATCCAAGTATATCTTAAGTTTATATATATGAAGTTAATATTTGGCTCACAGACATATTCATTAAATAATTTACGTATATTATACAAGTTCTGGATATGACGCCATGTAATATAGGCCTACATGGTGTATACTGACTCACTATCTTGAGTAGAATAGCATTATCAGCACTTCTTGTGGCATAAAAATATGGTGCAATATTTACTACAGATTTTGCCATTGGTGTTTTGGCTAAGAAAAGTGTCAGAATCCGGTGATTTCGAGAATGGATATTTTCTTGATTCTGTTGATAATATGGATAATTTCTGGAACATAATCTGGAATGTGTTCTGAGTTTTGTTTGTATGCCCCATATCTGATCAAATAATGACTCAATACCTCAATCACTTAAATCTCATACATGTCATGCATCATGTCTGGATATTAACTTATTCAGTATGTTAATATATCTTATTCACTCATTATCTTATCTAATTATTATCTTATTATTATATGATTAACAGTTACAATGCTTTATTATATTTAACCATTATTTAACCAGGAAAGCCTCATTGAGACACAGGATCTCTTACAAGAGGGACCTGGCCAAGAAAAGTAGCATCAATGATAGACATAAAGTTTACAGACACGCAACATAAAACAATATAAAGCATAAAAATAGGAAATAAAAATAAGTTAGGAGCAACAATAACACTACTTACTAAGTTACCAATGCTTATCAATGCTTTTGCTGGCTCACATAACACTGAGTAGACTGTATCTTCTCAGAGCAATAAGTGGGACTGTGTTACTGTATTGACCAAAGTTGATAATTAGATGACAAGCTTTGACTATGTTGTCACTTACATGATTAATTTAGTTGCTCTACTGTCCCTGTATGTAATGACTTCTGTATGTATGTTTGTACTGAAATGTTATAGCAGCTTTAATGTAAATGTGTTAATTCAGTCTGGTGTGTTAAATCAGTATATGACTGCAAAACACTAATAAAACCACAAGTATATGATGAAGCATTGTGTAACATGGGATTTTACTTGCAAGCTTGCGTCATAACATAGCACAGCATATTAAAACTCCAACTTTTTCCCTGGAACCTGCATATTCATAACCATTTTCAATCATTTTCAATATTCGTGATGACCCAAAACTGAATTTACAGACGGTTGGGTCAGCTAATCAACCAAATTTCTTCTTTTCAGACTATTTACCTTCATGCTCAATCATGATGAGTATTTTATTCAGCCTACATTTGCTTGCAGGGAAGTGGGAAGTCTTTGGCAACATAACATAGCCAATAGTTTAATGCACCAGTTTCTTCAGAATAATGTTGGAACCCATTTCATGCTTCCCAGTTGGGACCAAAAAACTGAAGTCGAATCTCTATAATCCAAATGAGACGTTTTCTCATGGCTACACTATTGAAATATTGAACCAACAGCCACGGGCTCAACAGTCAGAACACACAATGCATGCACATGCACATTCAAAATATGAGACATGCATGCAAACACAGTCACAACAGCCTGTGTGCTGTATCCACAGCTGAAATGCTTTTAAGATAAGAAATTCCAACAATTACCCGGAATAAATAAAATATTATCTCTGCATCACTGCCTATTTTATTCTTCATGCCTTTTTACTGCAGTACTTTGTTCTTTGGTTACTTTAGAAGTATAAAGGCTGCGTAATTGAGTTTCTAACTGTTATATGCTGCGAGGCAATTTTTTCTCCTTGGCCTTTCTGAAATGTTTTACTGACTATGCTCGTGGCAGTTTTTCCAAAGCAATTATGGTAAGTCATAAGTCATAGTCATACTGTGATTCCATTTACTTTACCTCTCCCTAACACATGGCCGTTTGTGGACAAGTAGTAGGCCTATAATGAAACCCTTTTCTGAAAGTAACAGTTACATTTCAAAAATGTTTGTGTATGTTACATTGGACATTGTATGCAGTGGTGCTTGTAGGTGTGTAACAATATAGTGTGATATGAACTTGCCATAGGTAGGCATTGGAAATTGACATGAAAAGCTCACCTGTGCATTGTGGCTGCTGCTACCAACTTTTGTGCCACTTAGGCAAGTAAATACTGTCATGTGTTCAGTTCACTCCCACCCAAGACAATTAGACTGTGTAATCAGTTGTTAGTGTCTCTGTTTATCCTGAACCAGGGGTGGATCAGTGTTTACCAGGAATGACCTGAAATTCACTTCCTACCTTGCAGAGCAGTTCAAAAGATTGTAATAGTTTGTTTTATGCATAGCTAAGATTCACACAGATAAAAAATAAAGCACATTGAATTGAATTGAATTAAGAACTAGCCTAAAAATAAATGATGACTGACTATCTCTCTCTCTCTCTCTGCCTCTCTCTCCACACACACACACACGGAATCAGACTTGTTCACTCCTTATGTTGCATTGGCAACGTCTGCTAACAGCACCAAAGCAGCCATTGCATCATTACGCGCAGCCATTATGCACCGCTACATATTGTGAGCCATAATAGCTTGATTGATCACACAAGAGTAGGTCTAATTTATGTGCGTTATTGTTATACTGCATGATTTGGTGACATTATGCTACTCACGCTAGAATAAAAATCCTGCTTGTACAAAAACAGATAAGGACGGAAATAAACTTGTTAGAGCTTTCACAGCAGGAATGGAAAGGTTAAGTTGTTCCAGACAGGACGTTGGATTAGTAAAATGGTCTTTGAACATATTTTCTATCAGAAATAAAGTTTACTATTATTACTGAATTAACCAGCCTCTTGCCCCTCCTCTCTGTCTCTCACTCTCCTTTCTGCTCTCCAGGCCTCCATGGTGCTAAAAGGACGCACACTGGTGCCAAATACTGCGGGTATAGACTATAGTTGGTCAAGAATGAACAACATAATGGATTCTCCAAGTCTCCATGCCAAAAACATAATGGCAGCGGGACATAATTCTAACAGGACAGGTGTGTTTAATAATAATAGCCTGTAAAAAACCCCCAATACCATTTCACCTCCACGGCTAAATACAAAGACTATTTACCTGCTGCTAAAACCAGGAGTATAATCAGCTTGATCTGGTCTCTGTGAGCTCTCAAATACTCCTGGAATGTCTCCACTTTCTTTTCCAAGAATCTAGGCACACAGAAGGGAGAAAGATAAGGGAGATAGACGAAGAGAGAGCACATAAATGTTACACCAAAGAGATAACAGAAAGGCTAGTAATTTAGAAAACACTGAGGGAATATCTGACATGAAAAGATATTGTGTGCTTGGCAAAAAAAAAAAAAAAAGACCTTTTTTTTGGGTTGTCTGCCTCTTCGTATGCATCCTCAGCAGCATTGTCAAGATCAATGTATATCTGATCCCCCTCCTGTCATGCACACACACACACACGCACACACACACACACACACACACGCACACACACAGTTTTAAGATCATTGATATTACAGTTTTTCACAATTGCTTACACACATTTTCTGAAACTAGGGCTCATTTTCTCAAAACTCTAAACACAAAACACAAAACCACTAACACAAATTGCAAAACTCCACAAATCACTGGCAAAATGAAGCACTGCATTCAAAACCATTTTATCTCTTTTCAAAATGCTATTTTGCAGTAAAATGACACACACAACCATCAAATGAATACATCTTTCTAACAACCGACTACACACTGATGTGCTTAACGGAAAACACTATTATGAATATCTCATCAGTAGGCTTATGCCTTTTGCATGTTCAGAGGTAGACTCATGCACAGCAGCCTGTTGTAAAAGGCTGTTACAGTAATGTATATATACATAAATACTGTTACGCCCAAATACTTTATTTCAATCACAAATACTTTATTTCAACACTTGAATATGTGTTGGATATGTGAAGTGTTCTACATACAAAACACAATGCAGCAGGAGAAAAACAGAAATAAGGCTTTTATGTAAAAAAATAAATAAATAAATAAAATTTGAAAAAGGATAAAAAAAAAAATGAGGCTGCATCCTGCCTCTTGTTTGTGTCGGACAGCACCTCATCTACATCACAAGCCAAGACTTGTCGTCTCTCAGTTCTGCAGAAGATCTAAAAACATGATGTGATTGGCTAGGGTACAAGAATATTTATATTTTTCAATATGAAATGACACATTACTGTAACATTGGCCAACCGTCACTGAGTAGCACAGGCCCACTGATGTGTAGGACTACTACTACTACTACTACTACTACTACTACTACAGTATACTACAGTATAAAGAACAGCAGCATGGTGTAGAGATTAGGCTACTTGCCTGTTCTCATTTCTGAATGTCTGGATGATGGAAGCAGCAGTGAAGCTGCTCAGGTTGGGCTGGACTCTCTGCCCAGCCTCCCTCATGCTCAACCCATGTCGACCACATGGTGAACCAAAGTGACCCGGATCTCATCTGAGATACAGTAACTGTTCTCCTTGTTCTTCTTTGTCTTCGTCCTCCTCTTCCTCCTCTTACTGTCACTCCTCTTCCTCTAGCTCTCACTGCAACATTGGTTTCCATTGTTCTCAAAAACAAGACAGCTCACCTGTGGCCTTTTTTTTTATAATGCTAAAGCTCTGATTTCTGAGTGAACAATTCAGATATTAGTGTTTATATGTGTAATGAGTGGATGTGGCCAATTGGTAAATGAAGTTAAGCATTTGGGACAGGTGTGCTTCCAAATGAACACATGTGATTTTAGTTTTTGAATGTTGTGCCTAATGTAGAGAATGAGAGAAAAATACACATTATTGTGTGTAGTGTTTTGCAAAAAGTGTGATAGAGAATTGCAAACTGAGTGAAAAGCAGAAGATGTGCGTAGTTTTGCAGACTTGGTTTAGGGATTTGATACATGAGTTTCAGGTTTCAGCGATTGTGTCCGAAGTTCCAGTTTTAGTGTGTAAACAATTGTGAACAACTTTAGGCATATGTTTACACAAGGCTGTTTGCACAAAGACACATATTTACTTAGAGCGGAAAGGCAAACTGATGATTTGAAGACATCACAGGTTAGGTGAGCCTGTTAGGTTGTAGCATTGTATTATACAGCAGAAAAGTTTCTTTGTCTGAAACAATCAAAAAACACTGCTGAAGCTCCTAAATCTATCTCACCAAACTGGTGTAGCAAACGCCTCATGCAGCAGAGAGATGCTGGTTTTACCAATTAAAGACTTTTTCATAACATTACTCATGATGTACTGCAGAGGCTCTCCAATGTTTTTAGTCCATTGAAATCTATTAGTACTCATGTTTTGTAGGGACCAACAAGAAACGGCAATGTGTTTTGGGTCCCAAACCATAGCTTGAGAAACATTGGCCTGCATTCAGATATTTAGCCTACCTCCAACTCAATGGCTTTGTTGTCCTTTCCCTTCTTTCGGCTCTGCTCTGCTCGTCCATTTGGCTCCATTCTCCTGCTGTTTATGTTAAAACTCTGGCTAGACACCTGCTGGGAGCCTTGTTACAGCATACCAGAATTTCCTCTTTCCCTCTCTCTCTCTCTCTCTCTCTCTCTCTCCCTCTCTCTCCCTCTCTCTCTCTCTCCCTCTCTCTCTCTCTCTCTCTCTTTTTTTGCTCTGTGACACCTTAGGTCAGTGGTTCTCAACGTGGGGTCCGGGGACCACCAGGGGTCCTTGAGGGGATTCCAGGGGGTCCCCGGCAAGTTGATTAATTGTGAAATTATGAAACCTCACCATTATTTCATTTACAAGAAGTTAACACAATTAGAGAATGTAGAAGAATGACTGTTTTGATCATAGTTTCACTGTTATCTCTCCACCTACAATACAGATAGTCATGGGATTCTGGACAAAATCATATCTAACAATAAAAATATTCTCAGATTTGGGTCCGAGAGACAAAATCTCATCAAATGGGGGTCTGTGGATCTAATGTGGACTAAATTAGGGTCCTTGATATGAAAAAGGTTGAGAATCACTGCCTTAGGTAATCTTTACTAGGAATGAGGAGGAGTGTGTACACTTTTATGTGCTTATTTGCACACATTTCTTTCTTTCTTTCTTTCTTTCTTTCTTTCTTTCTTTCTTTCTTTCTTTCTTTCTTTCTGTCTACAGGAATGTTCACTCAGACAGGCACACACATTATGAGTAAGGTCTCTGTTTCGCTTGCTGATGCTTCGTCGATCTGTCACCAGGTTAAATGGTCAAAGGTCATTAAGGGATTAGTTCGGCATGCACACACACACACACACACACACACACACACACACACACACACACACACACATACTTGTGTCATTATACTTGTGGGCACTTGTGGGTTACTGGGTTACAGTGATCTGAACTGGGGTGATGTATTGGACCAGCCTGCTCAAAATAGTTAATTACAAATTATGGTGAGGATTTTCCAAAATTAGAAAATTCCAAAATGATAGCAAATAGAAGTCAGCATGACAAGACCTCTCTCTCCTCCTTTATTCACCATTCCTCCAACTCTGATTCATGAGAGAGAGACTCACAAAGTGTGTGCATGTGCAGTGTCTGCTTGTGTATGTGTGTGTATATGTGTACAAGTATGTATGCGTGTGTGTTGAGAGCTCAAACCAATCTGTGTCTATAACCAATGTCTCAGTTTATCTACCAGAAGCCATATGTTTGTTTGCATGGTTAGTGAATCTTTCATTTTGCAGTGTGTAAATGGATTAGCTTCAATGTCAATGTTTAGTAGATCCAGGACTTTATATCCATTACTCAATATTTCACAAATATCTATGATTACACAGTAAAATGTAGTGCTGTTTTGTTAGAAATCAGCCACATTCCACAGTGAATTATATTTTCAAACTAATAAGCATTTTGCAAGTAGATGCTTTTTTCACATCGTGGATATCTTTGGGATGAACTCCTCAAATCTGCTGCTGTTGTTGTTTTTTGTTCTTCTTTGTATTGTTTTGTTTTTAAATGTGTGAATGTGTTCATTTATTGCTGTCATTCATAGCTTGGCACCTAGCTGGGAATGTTACAAGACACTGATGGTGTCTAAATGAAATGAATTTTCACTGAAAAATAGACTACCTTTTCAACATGGTCCACTATATCTGCTTTGTTCAATTACTTATTTTTGGGTCAGTGTGCCAGTCTGGGTGTAATTTGTTTTCTAGCAGCCACTAGAGAGCACTAGTGGATCATTTCTCAGAGCCACGACCCATGTGGCAGGTATATAGAGGCCGGAGTAGGTTGACGTTCACATGACAACAATATTTAATTTTACAGGGTGACAGGCTGGAAGCGAAGCTGTCATTCACAACTCCTAACAAAAGAAACAACAACTTAAAATCATTCACGTTTTCAAATGGGAAAGGCCTACAGCTCATCTGTTACCCTCATCTGAGGATAAGACTTGAACATTTAGTTTGATCTTTACTAGCGGTGGGAGTCACTGTACTGTACAAGTTATCTTTTCCTGCATCTGCCCTGCATTTGTACTGCAGGATTTCTCAAGCCTTTTCTTGTGGGGGTGGAGCAACAATTGTGTCCCAGTTCAGACAGCTGAGTGGGACATCAGCCCTCAAAACTATCTGTCTTCAAAGCTGTGCAGTTGGCTGGCTTGTTGGCTGGACAATTAATGATCTATGAAAAACTAAGACCCCAGATTCAGCCATCGTTCTAAATAATGAAATCAAACCATATATCAGGGACTCCCTGGGCCCCTGAAGACCCACTCTGAGATCTACTGTCTATTTGATGTAGCCTGATCCACATGTTAAAATCGTTAATCAAGCCGAAGCCAAGAAGTTCAAGAAAACAAGGACGGAAGAAACGGTTCCGTCTGACTGAGTTTTGTTTTTCCATAGAACACCTGCCAAAAACTCTCAAAGTTTGTAGCAGAGAAAAAACATTGTGGGTATGCAGGCTGAGCAAGAGTGATGCTTTCTGCTAAATGCACACACACGCACACGCACACGCACACGCACACGCGTGCACGCACGCACGCACGCACGCACGCACGCACGCACGCACGCACGCACGCACGCACACATTCTGTTATTTGCACCTACCCTTACGGAATATTTGCACCTACTCTTATTTGCACCTAACCAGTATGACTAGTGTTCCTGTCTTGACCTTATATACCACTAATAGCTTAGGGCCAAGGCAGGCTACAAGACACTTTATGTATTTTTTGGAGCCTACATGCATAAATCATGAATTGATTTAGTAAATGTTTAGACCTGAAAAAGGTTCATTCTTCTATTTTGGCTTATTTGAATCTAAAGTGACTACCATTAAAATAATATAATAAATGCCCATTTAACACCAAGAAATCAACTTGACAGGCAAAGACAGTTGATTGTGATACAACTGATTGAGATCAGACATGTCATTGTGATCAAACAACAGGTGAATATGACCAAACAATGTGATTGTGACCAAACAACAGATGATTGTGATCAAACAGCAGGTGATTGTGATCAAACATGTGATTGTGATCAAACAACAGGTGATTGTGATCAAACATGTGATTGTGATCAAACAACAGGTGATTGTGATCAAACAACAGGTGATTGTGATCAAACAACAGGTGATTGTGATCAAACATGTGATTGTGATCAAACATGTGATTGTGATCAAACAACAGGTGATTGTGATCAAACAACAGGTGATTGTGATCAAACAACAGGTGATTGTGATCAAACGTGATTGTGATCAAACAACAGGTGATTGTGACCAAACAACATGTGATTGTGATCAAACATGTGATTGTGACCAAACAACAGGTGATTGTGATCAAACAACATGTGGTTGTGATCAAACGTGACTGTGACCAAACAACAGGTGATTGTGATCAAACATGTGATTGTGATACAAAAACAGGTTATTGTGATCAAATAACATGCAATTATGATCAAACAACGTGATTGTGATCAAACAGCAGGATATTCTCATCAAAAACCAGCTGATTGTGATCAAACAAAAGGTAACTGTGATCACATAGCCAGAGACAAAGAGCTGTATTTATAGCAATATGCCATGTTGCTAGGAAAGCTGAGTGACATCATGAGAACACCATAAATACACATGGGCCATCTGAGCGATTCTATCAGTCTCTTTTTCCATCTTAACATTATGAGGTCAGCAATTCTTTTTCTAGAGTTTGTTGAACAGCTAACAACATGACAGGCAACAAAAACACAAAAAATGAATGTGTAGAGTTTGCTCAGTGACAATTTTGAGATGTGTGGTTTGGATGGGGGTTTTATGATTCTAGGGCACATGACTCATTCACAACCGCTTGCATAACAAATATGCACGGTAATCAACCTGAAAATAAAGCTTTTTTAAAATTAATTGCTTTTTAATTGATTGTTTTTTGGATATAAAGTTAATATCTGACAGTGGTGATGTGAGAAAACACACAACTTTGTTCACTGCACTCCGCTTGATGAAAAGGCCCTGCCCCAGCATTTAAAAAGTATAGATGTGAGAAGGATGTGTCATTTTCAACATGTTAGTGAATCCAGTCAGTGGCAGCACTGTTTTACAGCATGTGTGAATAGCTGTTGTGAATTGACTTTGTGATGATGTGTTGATATTAACATGTGTGCTTTCTTAGTAGCACAAGGATGCCAAAAGATGTGTGGCATCCCAAACAGACACTCACAGATGTGTTGAAAATGTGTGACACAGGAGTGATGCATTGTCTATGGATTTACTTGTGGCTCAATGGGCAGATAACACATGTTCACAATGTCAGACCTTTGACACAGGTTACAACCTCTCCATATTCTCAAATAGTACACAAAGACATTGGAATTATCTTAAAAAAAATAAAGATTGTCACACCTTTATTTTTTAGAGAATATTTTAATTGATACACCCCCATTGTTCTGTGCAGGCTCTGTATGCGTCGGTTTCTGAGGCATCCACCAGATTTGTTCAGACACAGGCAGGGATCCATAATTACACTCTTCCATTCAGTAGCACTGCCTGTGCGTCACCACGAACGTCATATCAGAGCCGCACATGGGGACAGGACATTGGAGAGAGGAGAGGAGAGGAGAGGAGAGGAGGAGAAAGGAGGAGAAAGGAAAGGAGAGAAGAGGAGAGGAGAGGAAGAGAGGAGAAGAAAGGAGAAGAGGGGAGAGGAGAGAGAGGAGGAGAGGAGAAGAGGAGAGAAGAGGAGAGAAGAGAGGAGAAGAGAGAAGAGGAGAGGAGAGGAGAGGAGAGGAGGAGAAAAGAGGAGAGAGGAGAGGAGAGGAGAGGAGGAGAGAGGAGAGGAGAAAAGAAGAGAAGAGGAGAGGAGAGGAGAGGAAAGGAGAGGAGAGGAGAGAGAGGAGGAGAGGAGAAGAGGAGAGAAGAGGAGAGAGGAGAGGATAAAGAGAAGAGGAGAGGAGAGGAGGAGAGAAGAGGAGAGAGGTGAGGAGAGGAGAGGAGGAGAGAGGAAAAGAGGAGAGAAGAGGAGAGAGGATAAAGAGAAGAGAAGAGGAGAGGAGAGGAGGAGAGAAGAGGAGAGAGGTGAGGAGAGGAGAGGAGGAGAGAGGAGAGGAGGAGAGAGGAGAAGAGGAGAGGAGAGGAGAGAGGCGAGGAGAGGAGGAGAGAGGAAAGGAGGAGAGAGGAGAAGAGGAGAGGAGAGGAGAGTAGAGGAGAGGAGAGGAGAGAGGATAGAGGAGAAAGGAGAGTATACACATCTTACAACTGGGGTGTGTTGGAGCTGCTGCTGCTCACTACAGCAGATGCATTGTCATTCTCTTTCTGTCTCTCACACACAAGGTGAAAGATTGAGGGGGAAGAGAGGATCCAGCTCTGTTTTTGAGCGACTGAGTGGCGTAAAAGACAGATTTACTCCCGTGTTTTGAAGTGAATCCAAGAGTAAGAGACCTATAGCAGGAGAGAGTGAGTGACTGGCGTGCCGCCCTATAGCCTCCACTCTAAGATGACAACTTATTGATTCAGGTCTGGCTTGGCTGGGAGCCCCACGTGGTTATGAAATATGGCCTAATGATTTAATAAGGTGACGCTCGGTCTGGTACACGGCAGCTAAAGACTTGATGATTGGTGACGGAGAGCTGCGACGGAGAGACCCACCATCTCCCTCTGCTCTCTCTTTCTCTCTTGCTCTCTCATTCTCTCTCACCTCTCTCATAAGTCTTGGGGTATGTGCTGCTATCCAGAGAATATCCACCTCTTTTCCTGGGCATTTAGACTATACACACCCATCTCAGTTAGATAGATAGATAGATAGATACATAGATAGATAGATAGATAGATAGATAGATAGATAGATACATAGATAGATAGATAGATAGATAGATGAGAGAGAGAGAGAGAGAGAGAGAGAGAGAGAGAGAGAGAGATTGGTTAGGTAATGGCAAAAGTTTTTAATTAATTCTCACTGCATTATTAGGGAATAAATAAGTTCAAAATTACTACAATTATACAGATTTACTTTTCATTCTTATACTTATTGGAAATGGAATAGCCAACCTACTTGTGAAACACTCGGCATAATAACCTAATGATGATAATGATGACGACGATGATGATGATGATAATAATGATGATGAGACTATTTAGTCTCTAAATTAATAGCCCTATTAACTATTCTACGCACGCAATCAGTCTGTTAGGCTACCAAATACATTTCGACAATAACCTCTTCAACCCAGGCGCCTGACCACCTCTCTCTCTCTCTCTCTCTCTCTCTCTCTCTCTCTCTCTCTCTCTCTCTCTCTCTCTCTCTCTCTCTCTGTCTCTGTCTCTCTCTCTCTCTGGTTTGGAGGTTATTCAACCGGTAGACAAGGACGCTGCTTACACCTCGATCACAACTCAAGGCCGGTGACGCCTGTCACGGACCGCGCGCTCTGAAGATCTTTAACCCCTGACAGCCCACTAACAACCACCAAAAACAACAGATTGAGTGTGGATTAAAGGGGGGCAGGGGAGGAGGTAGAGAGAGAGAGAGAGAGAGAGAGAGAGAGAGGAGAGAGAGAGAGAGAGAGAGAGAGAGAGAGAGAGAGAGAGAGAGAGAGAGAGAGAGCATCCTTCAACCTGAAAACAAGCATCAGCCCCCGCTGAAGTGTCTTTGAGCAAGAGACTGAAACCCCCGCCAGCTCCTGTTCTGCACCTGACCCTGCACTCCGACCTCGAGGCGCATATTTCCCCATGGGGATCAATAAAGTATCACATTATACATGATCTGCTTTTGATGCTGGTACCCATCCATCTCCTCCTCCTCCTCTCTTCCCTCCCTTTCTCCTCTCATCCCCTCATCATCCCTCCCTCCTATAGCTCTTTCAGCGCTAAACAAGCAGCGGAGCGGCAGCGGCGCGCACCACAAGGCTTTCCCATCCGCTCTGTCATTTATTCTGTTCTCCCTCCCGTCTCCCTGTCGAGAATAATCCACACACAGAGAACATTGTGTCGAGGAGGCTCCAGCCTATATACAACACACACTGCGTGTCGGCTGAGAGAGAGAGAGAGAGAGAGAGAGAGAGAGAGAGAGAGAGAGAGAGAGAGAGAGAGAGAGAGAGAGAGAGAGAGAGAGAGAGAGAGAGAGAGAGAGAGAGAGAGAGAGAGGAATCCTCCTTGGCACACACCCGTCAGTGTGGCAGTGTGATTTTGACTGACTGGCTGACAGACGGATTCTGGAGGAAACAAACAGGAAAGGGAGGATACATTTTTCTCCCCCCCCTCTTGCTGTCTTTTTCACACCTTTTCGCTCTGTCTTGTCTCTCAGTGTGTCAGGGCCGATGGTTTTCTAGCTGCGTGCAGTATTATCCACCTCAGCATCGGATTTTCTTTCCCCTCATTTCTTTTCTCCTTGCTTGGCTGTACCGGGGCTGATCCCAACCATCCTGGGCCGGGCCGTGGGGGTGTTCAGCGAGCCGTAGCTGAAGTTGGCACCCGAGATGAGCGCCTTGAGACCCGGGACCGGGGCTCTGTCTCCGCCGGGGAGAGGGTCCGGGTCGTGGCGGTGGTGGTGGTGGGTCGTGGTGGTAGGGCTGGCGGTGGGTTCGGGGGGGTTGTGGAGGTCCGGGGCGGCGTGCCCGTCTTCATGCTCCTGCAGCGGGACCAGGATCTCCTGCGTGGACCAGGAGCGGAGGATCATGGCTTTCCCCGTCCTGCAGAGCGAGCTGGAGATGGAGAATATCACCGACATGTGAGTGTTTCTCTTAAGAGTCCGACTCCTGTTTTTTTTTTGTTTTTGTTTTTTTAAGGGAGATGTTTGGTTGGTGAATTGTCGTTAATCCCTCATATTTCGCCTGCTTTCATCAAGGTGGCTGCATTAATTCATTCCAAAAAAGGGAATGCCATCTCCTTTCATCCCTCCTGTCACATTGCTCCTTGTATGTCTGGAGCTGACTGCCTGCATGGTCCATATAGGCTGGGAAGCACTGGAACCGGTGCGGACATAGGCTGTTTTATTGCAATGAATGATAAACTGTCTGTACGTGCATTTAATATTAAGTCATTAATTTAGCCAGTCAATTACAGATTTAGGCTAAATCCCATTTATTCATCCTGGGTTCGTCACAGTCAGACGCGCATCATCATGTGTAACCTATATTGCATAACAAACCTATTGCCAACATGGAGCACATTCTTTCGATATCATCGTGGAAATGTTTAAAAATGAAAGCAAATTAGGTTGATAGACTTTGTTTTGCCTGTAATTTGAAAATGGACAAAGCTCATTTTGTGTGTGTGTAGCTTATGTGCGTGTGTGTGTGCGTGTGCAGGGAGAGACGCACTGAGAGTAGGGAAGACTAGACCATCTATGCCGCTGAATGCCAGACACCGCTGTCCAAATATTAGCACAGACACTTCCCGAGATGGTTATGAGTGTATTAAAATGAATCCCAAAAGCCGAGAAAAATCGATGTTCAAGAAAAGGGACGTTTTGCCAATCAAAGCCAACATTTTGCCATCTAGTATTTGAAGGACCGGACCCTCCTTTTTGGGCTGCCAGGCGATAATTCAAGATGAGACAAAATCTGTATCAGTGCGTATTTCAAATGTAAATCCCATCATTTCGTAAAACGCCATTTGGCCGAGAAATAACCAGATAAAGGTCTAAGCATTTATCTCTGAATAATTAAAGAGGAGATAATACCCCGATTAAAATATTTGATTGCCACGATATCAATCTTGGCAAAGATAAACGACCTTGTTGATATCACTTTTGGCAGAGATAAACAATCTTGTTTATCGTCGGCCTTGGAGAAGCCTTGGAAGCTGTTTAAATGAGCCAGCAATCTGGTGAAAAGCATGCATCCACTGAGTGCTTGGCTAATGTAAATAGACAAATTACTGATGACCACGCGACGTCTAATTCCAAACGACCTTGCCAAAACCAGGCAGATAGGCGATCATGTCCCCCTGTCTGTGTTAGTTGGTTAGACATCTTGTTCCGATTTTATCACATCTACATAGATACACTGCAACTTGGCAATTTGAGAGGATGTGCCTTATTATTTTGTATGACTTATTTTCAAGAAATCGTGTTTTGAATCCTTGTAAATCACAAAAAAAGCTTTGCAAAATGATGTATAAGTTTACTTTAAGTTCTGTCTTTGCTACTCAGTTTGTGAATTTGTTTCAATAAGTCAAAAGAGAATCAAATGATGTTTAGGAAGACTTAGTTAAGGAGGTGGGAGTACTGCCAGCAGATGGTAGGCTGTGACACCATGCAATATATTTAAATGGCAATGAGGGAGATACTGTGTACCCCCAAATAACACAATGGTTATTGATCAAAGCTGATGAAAAAACAGAGAGGTGGGTACACGTCCAAATACGGTGTGATGCTCTCCCAGACTTTAGCTATCTCACTTTAATTGGACTGTGTTCTGACTTTATAGAGCTGCATCTTGGTGATATACAGTAAACTGTAGCTTTAACCAGCTTCACTGGTGAGTTACTGGAGACGTAAAAGATATAAGTCAGTATTGCATCTTTTGTTGTTTGTCGTTTTTGCACAACGCTTGTGTAATATTGCTCTGGGAAATTTAATTCTATAACAGTTAGCTTCTCACTTTACAATACACTTAACATGAAGCCATTGATTCTTTAACATTATACAGTGATACAAAGAATGGGCTTCATTTATCAATGTTTCCCTGTGTGTAAAACACTGGGAAATGCTGATGGGCTGTGTCGGAGGTTCTCTAATTAATGAAACACGCATACCAAATGTTTTTTAGAGGTTAGGTACTGAGTGTTTCTGTCTAGTATTTATTAAAATATAATTCTTTTTAAATACATTTATAAATATAAAAAGCAGAGATTACAACTTTCTTGACTGAGCTCTGTTGATACAACTATGTAAAACAACTGTTTAGCTTTGATGTCCTGCAGAAATCTTTTATCTCTAATATTTACAATTCTCCAGTATTTTATTATTATTACATATTTTCACCTTTGTTGGAATCAAAATAGGGAGAGACAGGAAAGACTGGGGGGATGACGTGACAAAGGTCCCGGGCCGGATTCAAACCCAGAACACTGTGTTTACATGGTCTGGTCTCCTTTTTTTTTTTTTTTACTGTAATTGATAGCTGACACTGTCTACCTCATGCCAAAAAGGTTTAATGACCTTGTGAATTAGCCAAACAATAGGCCTAAATGTATTGTAAAGTTTTGGGTGCCAAAGAGAAAATCAGCAAGCTTCTCTCAATACCGATCAAGTTGCCTTTTTGGAGGTTTAGGATTTCTGCAGGACACTGTTGATGGACACTCAGTACTTTGCTGTGACTTGACCGGTACAGCATGTTCTTCACATTGTACTGTCAGTTCACTCCAGAGGTTTTGTTTAATCCTATCCAGAAGTTTGACCACAGATCTGATCCCAAAAGCCAAGTGTACACATTCTCTTTTTTAGCAACATCCTGTTTCATGTTCATACAGTTACACTCATTCACACAGGGGAGCTGCCCACCACAATCATCTCCTGTTAGCCATGAAGCACTGAGGGGTCGAGTGCCTTGCTCAAGTGCAGCTCAGTGTTAGCTGCAGATGAAGGGGAGAGAGTCGTATGTTCAGTTTCCCTGACTGGCAAACTTTGGTCAAACTTGTTTCTATACCTTTTAGGCTACCAGCTCCCCCATATACATCTGTTATGGTTCCTCAGGGGTTCATTGGTTATTTTTGGTTAGGGTTAGGGTTAGTGGTCCAAGTATCTTTGAAATTGCCTCCAACCTATAGCTTTGAATAGATAGATAGATAGATAGATACATCTTTATTGGCCACTACTTTACATGCAATGGAAAATTGTCTCCAGCCATAAAAATCCAACACACCAGACTTTATATACATAAGAGATAAAAGATAAAATAAAATTCAGATAAAATTCAATATAAATAGATAAAATAAAAGGAGAAAATAGAATAAAAAGTAGAAAATATAAAATAGATATGCCACTTGAACTCTGACTGTTGAATCTCAAACAGTTAATAGGAATAAAAAAAAAGTTTGGCAGTGAGGTGGCGCTATACATAAAGCACCATGTGAGCTTGGTTCTCTATTGTGATCCTAACAACCTTTTTTGGGGGGTTATTTTGTACTTTTTTTCTTGCTGAAATGTTTCTGTTCCTGTTTCCCTCAGTTAACAAATGAGCCCTCTGACATGTGCTTGTATCTCCTGACAGCTACATCGCCAACCAGAGCAGCTTCTCCTCCATCAACGACAAAGACCTGCACCTCTACAGGAACCTCAGGAACCTGTGAGTCTTTCAGCCGCTCAAATAACCAGCACAAAATCGCTGATCCACGGCACATAGGAAACATTTTGAGATATTGCAAGTGACCAGTTTTGCTTAAAATATGACTATATTTTATATTTTTATATGTTTTAGCTGACACTGTTAACCTCATTAATCCATATCCCTGATTGAAAGCAATAATATCCACATACATTGCTTCAAAACGTTGCCTACACTGTCCATCATCACCTTAAATCTTAAGGTCGTGATAACATGTGCAGCATTTTGAGGCAGCAAGTGGAGCGATTTTATTACCTTTCATGCCCAACAGTATGTATCATAATTATGTGGTCCCTTATGGCCCGCTATATTAGACATATAGATTTTTTTTGCCTAAGCTGATAATTTCTATCCTTCTCCACTGCCTTAAAACCATGCAGTGTTTATCTGTGTGTCCCAGAGTGCTTGTAGTTATTGTGTTTTTCTATGCTTCTGTGTCTCATTTTACAAGTTTTATTTCTTAATCTGAAAAGGATTGTCTATCATGGAGCAATTTCTCGTAATGTAATATCCTGTTAGATAGAGACTAGCTAATGTCCTAGCCAATATCCCATTTGGAAGACACTTTTGTACAAAGCACCTTACCTACTGTAAAGTGCACACACTTTTAATTGTGGTTGGACCCAGTGGGAATGAAACCCTGCATGCTGAGAGAATGAGTGCTGTGCTGCAGCCACTGATCTATCAAGGACAACTGTCTCATGTGTTTGAGAGACTCTGTACACATGATTACACCCTCTATAATTTTCTTTTTGGATGCAAAGGTCTTGAGATACCCAATAATAATATTCCACAGTGAGTTTTAACATCTTGCCAGTAACCATTTTGTAAGAGGTAGGCGTCACATTTTTTTAAAATGGTTTATATCTCATTTTTTGACTGAAAATCTTCACTCGTTCCATTTGTGTCAGACAAGATCAATCAATCGCAGAACAGTCATTAAACCAACTTCACATCAGACGGTGATTTAGCCCTACAGCCTCACCTCAGTAGATCAAGGGCACAGGCTGTCTAAGTACCTGTACTTACTGAAGTATAAAGGCACCTGACTCTTGGAAGAGCACATTTTTGTACATGGAGAGACTTTTTATTGAATCTCTAAGTTTATATGTAGAAGAAAGAATATAGCTTCTGACTGACACCGTTTTTGGTGGCATCACTCATTCAAATGTAGCCTTCGTGGAAAAATTACGATGACAAGATGTAGTAATGACTGATTTCTTTCTTTCCATTTGAACATTCTCTTTCTTTCTATGCCGGTTTACATCACTACTATTACTACATGCTGTGGACTTATCACATTCTAGCAGCAATAATATCTGCTGCTATTTGGCTGGTACAGATAGGCCGATATTATCTGAGTCCCTGTACAGCCCACTAGCCCTAAAGTCCAGCCTTCATTTTGGCCTGAGTGACTCAGTCTCCATGGAGCTGAGTCTGGTCCGCAATAAATAACCTCTGCTGTTGTTGATATTGTTGAAATTCACTGTTGTTGTTGATATTTTCATTGTTGTTGTTGATGATAATATTGATGATATGCAGAGGTGGGAAGTAACTAAGTACGTTTACTCCAGTACTCTACTTAAGTACAATTTCGAGGTACTGGCACTTTACTTGAGTATTTCCATTTTGTGAGACTTTATACTTTTACACATTTCAGAGGGAAATATTGTACTTTTTACTCCATTATTCTGACGGCTGTGGTTACTAGCTACTTTGCAGAATGTTGTTTTTACATGCAAAACAAACTATGAGCTCATAAATATGTTGCATTGTTAGAGTTTAAACTTTAAACAGTATGGAGCAGTTAGACCTACAACATTCTTACAGGATAATGCATCAATAATTTAACACTCTGAAAGAATGAGTACTTTTACTTTTGATACTTAAGTACGTTTTGCTGCTGACACTTCTATACTTTTACTTAAGTAGAATTTTGAATGCAGGACTTTTACTTTTAATGGAGTATTTTTCCATTGTGGTATTGCTACTTTTACTTAAGTAAAGGATTTGATTACTTTTTCCACCTCTGATGATATGGTGTTTGTTTTGTGTCAGAACGGTGACCAACAGCAGACTAACATATGTGTCGAAGCTGGCCTTTCAAAACAACCTCAAACTACAGTACCTGTGAGTAAAAACACCTTCTGTACTTTATATTCCTTCCTTTCTATGGATGTGACAGCTACAACCAAGATAAGGCGGCCATTATTCATCCCTTTTAGTAAGCATTTTGTTTAATTCAGATGAGGACGGCACAGTTAAAAACAGCCTATCTTTTGATTTTGTATTGTTCAATTGTTACTATGCATTTATTGTATGATGTATTGTTTAAATTGCCTAACAATTATTATTCAGTACACAGAGGAATCGATATGTAACATTTATGAAGGATAACTCAAAAAGACGGCCCAATCTGAGTAATTCTAAAGAACAAAACCCCGTGATAGAAGAGAGATAGTTTCCTTGTGGGAAACGAAGCCCCAGTCCAGGTTCATCCGTGAATAGGATTTGTAATTGATCCTCGAATCTTGAGACATTGTTAGCATAATTTGACAATATTGTGCTGATCAATGCACCACTTAAGGTTAATTGCCACCATACTTAGAGGGAGGGGGAGACTTCTAATGAGAAAATGATAAAGGCTTATTGGTTCACTCGAAATAGAAATGCGCCATCGGTTGTATAGTAGCATCAACATCAGCTTAACATTTTGTTGGGGTATTGCAAAAGTAATCTCATTCCCTGATGCCCTATTTAATTTCCAGGAATCTGAAAGATAACAACCTGTCATCACTGTCCTGGAGGATATTCAGACACCTCAACATCTCATATCTGTGAGTTTGGTGTAGCCCTTTATATCAGTCTGTCTATCTCTACGCCTGTCTGTCTGCCTGCCTGTCTTTCTCTCCCTCTCTCTCACTCTCTGTCTGCCTGTCTTTCTGCTTTCCCGGCCTGTTATTTGACTATCAGCTAGTTTTTTTTTTGTGGCTCCCTCTTTTTTCAGTTTCTCTGTCCCTCCTTCTCTCTTGTGTGTTTTTCTTTTAGTTACCTGAGTGTATTACTCACTGTTTTTGACTTCCCTCTCTCTCTCTCTCTCTCTCTCTCTCTCTCTCTCTCTCTGTCTGTCTCTTACATGCACACGCACAATATGGTACAATAGTCTAACTATTTTGTGTGTGTTGTGTGTATATGTCACTGTTTGCGTGCATTTCTGTGTGTGCACTTTTGTATATATATACTGTGTGTGTGTGTGTGTGTGTGTGTGTGTGTGTGTGTGTATAGGATCCTGTCAGGGAACCCTCTGCACTGCTCCTGTGAGAATATGTGGATCAAGCTGTGGTTGGGGGAGGAAGCTGACACACAGGAGCTGCGCTGCATCGAGGAGGGAGGAGGACGCAAGCTGCTGTCCAGACTCACACTACCTAACTGTGGTGAGGACACACACACACACACACACACACACACTGAAGCAGACAGAAGACAAGCTATACGCCCCCAAATTTACTTGTGCTTGCATGAGAACACAGATGCAGAAACACAGACACAAGTGCACACACATGTACACACACACACACACACACACAAACACACACACACAGCGGAGGTAAGGAGCTGCACAAGGATTTTATAAGATATACTGCATACCATACTGCAAAGTGCTTAAACACCTGGAGGAAAGCGGTAATACTAATGGTTTCCAAATATTGTTTTTTGCGTGTGTGACTATGTGTGTTTTTGCAATCATTCGTACTGTATGTGTAGGGGGAGTATGCATGATTGGAGTTAGTGACACCATGTTGACTTTGAAAACTCCACCAGTTAACACCAAAGTGGTGTGGTAGCACAGTGTTGTTGTTGTAACTAAGAGAATCGCTGAACAAAATATTTCATTCATATGTTGACTTACCCACCACACTTAGAAAAGCATCAAGCTATACTTGCTGGTGTGCAGCGAGGAGCCTGTCCATGCTTGTGACTTTTACCGTACTGGTGTAACTTTTACCGTCACTGGTGTACGAGCTCCCACTGTATTTTTTGGCCTGTGCATACCACAACTCCTCTAAGAACTGTGCATTGCAAAAAGCGTTACACATGAACAAATGAACAAACAGGCGAACAAATGAACAAACGACTGAACGCACAAACACACACACAAACGAATGCACACACAGACTCCTAATAATGTAGCCTGGTTTGTTGTGGGTGTCAGTTTCATCCGTCACTGGACCCTGATCCACTAAAAGCTCACTGGCTCTAAATGGGCTGACATTGTCTCTGTCCTGTGCGGGTGTTCTCATATGATGTATAGATTAGTTACTAGACAGAGGAGAGTGCGCGTGTGTGAGAGACTCAGAGAGAGAGAGAGAGAGAGAGAGTGTGTGTGTGTGTGTGTGTGTGGTTATGTCATAGTATAGACTGGTTACGGTCATCGGGGATATGAGCTGGAGAAAGGTCACTGTAACGGACATTATGGAGAGATATTAACCTGAAATGGAACGGTTGTGCAATTAAACACAACAATGACATCACCGAGTCTCAAAGATGCTGAGTGGAGGATTTTCACCACATGCATCACAGTGAAATGAAGTGTTATAACCACCGTCTGCACTATGTTCTATAGCACCTGTGACCCACTGTCTGGCCGGCAGATTTCATTTCCTTTTCCACTGAAGCTGTTGAAGCATCATTTACCACTCTGCTAGAGAGGAATTCTTGAGATTTCGGGGGGAAATTATACTCCAAGACTCCTCACATTGTCTCGCACGAAGGGGACAAGATGACCAGCGATTGTCACATTTTTTGTGAGCTCTGGAAGACTTTTTTCTTCTTTTCATAGATTTAATAGTGAAAAATGAATGAGAAAATGCTACATCTGCAGCGTTTAAGAGATAAAGAAACAAGTCTCTCTCAACAGAGATAAAAAGACAACATATTTTGTATTCCCCTAAGGAATACTGTGTAATCTATAAAACTAATCTGAATATTCTGAAAGTCATCAGAGAGTGTAACCCTCTCTGAGTGTTCAGAGGGCAACTCAGGCCAAGGATCAGGAGCAGAGGGGTATTCAAATATTTACAGCACAAGTGAGTGTTGTGTCAAGCTAAACTAGCTGACTCTCCACAATGATGAAGATCTTCTCCAGATCTGGCTTGTGCGAGTGTTTATCAAACATAAACGTAAATGACAACAGTTAATTGACACTTCATCCCTTCTTCTTTTAGCACACAGCGTCACCGCAGCTTGACTCGTCCCGAAAAATTTGAGTTTCTGACCTGCTTCAAAATCCCTGAAAACCTTCTGTCCAAACCGGAGGAGTCTAAGCTTTTTATGAGTTGAAATCTGATTAAAATTGGCAATCACTTGCTCATCATGTTATTTTTCAACACTATTTCAGAATTTGAGCACGGACCAAGCAGTAAAGTAAGAAATTGAGGCTGTTACGCCCCGTGGGGGCATGAGTCCAGTCAGATCCCGTCAAGTTTGAACATAAATGTCAAGCTCTATGTCTGATTTAATTTAGAAAACACACACACTAACAGTTGTGCAATAATAGAAGTGGCAATAGTAGTGGTCATTTAATGGAAGGTTTATAGGCCTCAATCGAAATGTCATCACAGAGGCATAGCCCCGTAACAGAAAGCCAGACCATGGATGTGGAGATATTTTTGCATTCTCTGTTGTTGACAGAACAATTGATAAAATTGCAAACAATATGTGACAGCTAAACATAATTTCTGAATGCAGTTTGTCTGTTATGTTTAACTTACAGTAGAAAATAGACCCGCAGATTGAAATACATATAATTCAAAAAGATTAAGCATGCTTATACCCATAACTGATATGGTCAAAAATAGCACAGGGCAGTCGGGACACGGAGGACGCTAACGCTAAGTTAGCTAGCAGGAAGCTAACAATGTCATTGATAACTCCTATTGATCCGTCCCCTCTGCCTCCATTAGCGGCGGTTATTTTTGGCATTACCACAGTTACAGCAGGGCCCCTGGAGAGGTGGGCGGGGGACCCCCTGGCAGAGTGACATATGAGGAGGGCATGGGGGGGGGAGCATGCCAAACGACGCCCCAGGGCAAACAGTGATAGACCAAAAGACCTCTCAATCTGGCCAAACTGCTGACCTTTCGCTCTGTCTGTCGCTGTGTCTCTTTTTTTTTTCTTCTTCTTGCTGTCTTTTGCCGCTCCCTCTGTCTGGCCTTCTTTCTTTTATTCTGTATTTTCATCTGCAGTTCTTCTTTATCACTCATTATCTGCCTGTCTGTCTGTCTGCCTGTCTCTCCCTCTGCCTGTCTGCCCATCGCTGAGTGACATATGAGGAGGGCACAAAGGAGAGGAAGTGCCAAACGATGCCCCAGGGCTGACACTGATCTCTCAGGCCACTCGCATGTCTCTCTCTCTCTCTCTCTCTCTCTCTCTCTCACTGCTTGTTCTCCACTCTGAAAGGCTACAGAATCTGGACTTTTCACACTGCCGACCCATACGAAACTTTACCAAAAATGTCCCGGGCCTGATTTTACCGCAGTTCCCAATGCCTGTGTAATATAGAAAATAAGTGAACCGTATCATTCAGCACACTTCAGCACACTTCACTTCTTACAGCATCCACTCTTAGTTATTTGCTAATAGGATGAATACGGTAACCCACTCACACCAAAAGGTTTCCAATTTTCGAAATTTCTAATCCGGAAATGTCGCTTACAGCTCTGCCCTCCCCACAGCAGTCGGGCCGCTGACTCCTGGCTCCCCTCTCGCTCCAGCAGGCTCCCTCTCCCTCTGTTGCACTCTGAAAACTCATCTCTTATACTAAAACATCCTCAGCTCCCCCTCGAATCACATCCCCCACTCCCACATCTCCCCCCCTCTCTTTCCTCTAATATGCTCTTGCCTTGACGTTCTATACTGTACCTCTCCACTCTCCACTCTGCTCTTATTTCCCTTTCTGACACTTCTCCATTTTACACGATCATTCTAGGGTCAGAGGAATAGTTTTCCACATCTAATCTCAAGGCACTGAGGCTCTGACCGTTGTACTCCATAGTATTGATTGCTTGTTAAATTGGTGATCTAGAAATGTAAGTTTATTCTACCGTCGCACTCAGCTCTGGATAGGAGCATCAGCTAAATGCATAAATGTTATGAATTGAACCCCGCTGTCCTGAGCGAGGGTCGCTCTTTTTCCATGTGCTGTGGAAATGACAGCTCCAACTATTGCTGGATAGATTACCAGACCTCTGCTGGTCACAGCACAGCGCTGGCCTACTCTCTCTCCATCTGTCTATCTGTCTGTTTGTCTGTCTGTCTTTCTGTTTGGCTGGCAGGCTGTCGATCAGACTTTCTTGCCTTTTTTTGTACCTTCTTCTGTCTTTCTGTTTCTGTTTTTCCCCCTCCAACTTCTGTGTATTTGGTCTTGTCTGTCTGTCTGTCTCTCTCTGTCTGTCTGTCTGTCTGTCTCTCTCTCTCTTCCTCCCTCTCATGTAGAGTGCCCTCTTACAACTACATTATGTGAGGCATGGGTGCAGCATGCGGTCACAGACCCAGTAAATGACAGTCTCTTCAAATAGACCAACCAAAAAGGCCAGATGGCTCCCTTCTCTGTGGGCAGCAGTGTGAATTCATAAGAAAAGGCAAAGAATCCACACACTACTTAAAATATAAAAGACTAAGAAGGAGGCTGAAAAAGTATTTTCAAGGCATTTATTAAGCCATACTCTGCTCACCATCTTCATCAGTGTTTTACCAGCTCCGATATCAGAACCCCTTATACAGGTAGAAGACACAAGTCACATGATAGGGTAACGTAGTCACATGATACATAGCCACACCTTGTGAGTCATTATCCAGGTTCTATACATCTATTTACAAAGAGGATATATAGTATACAAAACAATGGACAACTACATGAGGAGTCTCTTCTTTATAACACAATATCTTTTCTATAGACGATATCCTTAATTTCCCACACCCAGACAGTGTCATGTGGCCATGTGGATGCTCTAACAGAGGCTAGCTTTAAAAGGGGCAAAAGTGTCTTAAGACAGAAGGGCATCAGTGGTGGGAGTGGGAAAATTGAGGCATGCTATTGCTAAGATTTTCAAAAATGTCAGCGCTACAGTATGTTCAGTAAAGATGTGAGAATGTACAGTATGCTTTTGTAATGTAGCAGCAGTCTGTAATACGCTAATAAAAATAATGCATAGATGATCAGAGACCAAAATATCTTCTAAAACCAAGGAATTTAAATTCAAACCAAAACTAGACCTTAAGTAGCCTATGACCATGGGAGTTGGACCAGTCACATGTTGTGTTAAATTGATATTTTAAAACTCAACAATTTTGTCAATGTAGATATTAAAATCACCTGCTATAATGACTGTGTCAGGGTTAGGGTTAGGGTAAAATAATAAAAAAAAAAAAACGGATTACAAAAATCTGATTAATCTGTGACAGTTTAAAAATTACAGTAATCCAGTTATAGATACAGAAAAAAAAATATGCTAGTGAAAGTTTTACTTTTACTAGAGTCTGACCTATTCCTGTTACCTCTATTTTAAGTGACCAACCAAATTATACAGGCCTCCCTGGCGAGAACAGATCAGTGAAAGTGTCAATGGGCTTGTTTCAGATCCTGATTCCGGAGAAGGGAAAGATGAGTCTCAGAGTTGTCTTTCTCAGGTTTTATTCAAAAAACACACAAGTAATACAACACGCTTCCTTTATTTAGAAAACACGCGGTTTTCCAACCTTAGGTTGTGCTTTTGCGAGTGACAGTTCCCCTTTTAGAAGATATATAGGTACAGTTTAATACCTCTGAATTGTCTCTCAGCCCTCAGAAGAGCTTCCTAGCAAGCTGTCTGTCTAGTCCCCCTTTAAGAGAGGAGTTCTGCGTTTTGCAGCTGGCTGGGTATATATGCCGTTTTTTTTCTAGCTGTTCTAACCACATGCTCTTATCACATCCTATATGGGCTCCTGTTAAGCGGGCCCAGTTTCCTAGTAAAGCAAGCGGAAGCATAGCCAAGCGGAAACATAGCCATTCCTGCCTGCTCTTGTCTCTTCTCTCTCCTCCTCTTCCAGATGAACTTTTTCAGCTGTTCTCTGGTTGCTGTGGCCCCTGCCCCCTGCCCTTTTCATGGCACACTGTACTCTGGTGGAGGGGTCCAGGACCCTTTGTGCCACTTTGGGACCAGGCTTTACAATATTCAATGGATTCGAAGGCTAAGTAAAACAAGTAAAACAGAGATAACTGCAAATTATCTGACTGCAGTTTTGAGCAAGAAATCAATAATCTATAACAGATTCTAGATTTAAAAGAAAACCTCCAAAGCCATCAGCCGCTGACACAAAGGAAACAGTTTTCTCTTAGTCTCACCTCTCTTTCTCTCCTCTCTCTCTCCTCGCCCTCGCTCTTTGTCCAGAAATCGTTTTGTGAATCCCTTTCAGATGTAATGCATCGACAGTCTCCCTGCTTTCACTATTGCTTGAACAACAGACAGACTCAGGGACAGATTTTGTGTTGTATGAATCTCTAACACAATTCCATCTCTCCCTATTACATGTTTTTTCCATTCAGAGGCCAGAGAATCACCTTTTTCTCTCCTCTGCTGTTGGTTCTGCCTCTAATCAGAAATCGCAGTGTCTCTGTGCTGGGAAGGCTGGACTGCTGCACAATAAATGTGAACAGTACTCTAAACATCAATATGTTTCATTGAGGCTCCTATTGTGGCTTATAGCTGTATGATCTTTTGAACAAGGGCTGCCAGTAATGACACTGTACTGTAATATACTGTGGCCTATTGTGCTGAAGTTTCTACCCAGAGAATAGTAGCCTATATGTTTTTCCTTTTAAAAATGTGCTTTATTGTGACCAGCTGTTCAGCATCACATCACAGAGACATGCTGTATATCCTTGATACTGTGTTGGCAAGTTGCACAGTACATGCACTTGGTGGATGAAGGCAATTGGGATTCTGTGTCAAGGAGCGGTCATATAATCCATGCTAATTTAACATATTCTTTGTACATTTAGTCATAAACAACACTTCAAATGTTGAATCTCAACTTTCTAGTGACTATAATGTGTCACTAAAAAGTCTACTGAGTTTCAAGAGATGCTCATAATTGTGTGAAAAGCAGTCTATAGATGTTCAATTAACCCTGGACTAGGGTTAAACTTTGGGTTGGGGTTAAATACGGTCAGATTAAGGTTGGGGTTAGGTTTAAAAATGGGGTCAGGTTAGGGTTAGGCTACGGTCAAGTTTTGGGTTACATAGTTTATGGAGATGCACCAAGTAGGCAAGTGGCACTTTGTTGAACATCTACTTTTTGTCACCTGATAGTTAGTTGAGTATCTACATTGGATTATCCAAAGAAAGTGTTATCAAGTTTTCATCTTTATGAATCATGTTCAGTCAGCTATACTCTACAATACCTGTTGAAATAAAGGATGCATCGGTGAATAAGGGGTACAAAGCATACTGAGAGCAGGGGAGGTTTTCTGACATTGCCATGGTCCAGTTAAAATCTAAACACCAAATATTAAAAAGACTCCATTTTAGGGTGAATCTCTGTTCAAAAATCTGGTTTTGCCCCACAATGAAACTCTCAGAGCAACGGTTTAAATTATATTCCCTCTGTGTTCTCATATTGCAAGTGAAAACATTGCAGGAGCAAACCTGATACGTGAATGCCAATTATGTCTCCTAGCAATATGAGAGAAAATGTGAGAAAAAAAAAAAAAAGAGAAAAAATGAAAGTAAATGAAAGTACAGTGCAGCAAACCATTGTTGGGCATTGGTTGTCTTCTGCATTTGCCAACACTGAAGAATGTGGATTCCTGTAACACTGCTCTGTTGGATTGCCTTCTGTAGACACTTGACTGATGGCATTTTCCATATGTTTGCAATTGGCTGCAGGTGCGCTGTAGCCTGGCCACATAGAATAGTAAATCTTTCCATGTAATCACTCATGTAATCCCAGTGTTGCAGCAGACAGGCCAGCTAGCTGTTCTTGTGATTAATTAATTCTATAATTTAATTAATTGCGTTCACACCAGGTTTTTTGTGAGAGTAGGGATTTCCATTGCAATCCGACCACTTGATACACAGGCAAATTTTTTGGGCAAATTTGGGGCAAAATTTGCCAGCAATGAGCAATGAGTATGAATGACTGGGCGATGGGCAAGAGTAACTGACAAATTTGACAGTAGGAGTGAAAATGGATGAAATAAACAGATACTGCTGTCATCACTGTTATCTTGGCCCCCTCTTTTCTACTGAAAATGTGATAGTTTAATCATTTTATCAAGGTTATCCGCTTGAATTTCCCAACATGTGTATTATAGCTAGGCTAGCATGTGTATTATAGGCATGTGTATTACAGATATAGCTGTTAGCTAGCTTGCTAGATTAAATGTTCTATAAAAAGAATCACAGCTGTTATTTCCTAGCTATGTTTACTATTTAGTAGCAGTTGGACCATTTTGGAAATATTTCATGCTGAGAACAGGGCACCTGATCAGTTTTATTGTCTCTGATTGGTTGATGCTCTCTGATCAAGCTTGGCTAGATTTCATACTGCTACATGGTTTTCAGTGAGAAAATATTTACAGCAAAATCTGCAATTTTTTGCCCCAAATTTGACCTAAAAAAAAGCCTTTCGTATCAAAGCAACTAAAGATTTACATATACAGCATAGTATGACTATTGTAGGTGCACTTGTGAATAATTCAACATTTAACTTATTTCTCTATGTATGGATTCATGTTCAGGACGCACATCATAACAACCCCATTCACATCAAAACCAAGTAGGCTTCCATAATGACAGCTTGGTCACGGATGGCTTGGCTCCATGTACTGTAGCTGTGTGTGTGTGTGTGTGTGTGTGTGTGTGTGTGTGCGTGCGTGCGTGTGTGTAATGTGATCTACAGACGGCAGACGTAGCAGCAGTAGAAAGCTGATTTACTGAGAGCCTGTTAAGATATGTGGGTCTGATATGGCAGCTGGCCTGCCACCACTGAAATGACTGGTTTTTACTACGTCCCAGGGTGATTGAGTGGGTTGCCGTAGTGATAAGTGGGTTGCCCTGGTGATAAGCATTCCGGCGACGGACAGAAGAGGTGGAAGAGGGAGAGAAGGGGAGAGGAGAGGGTTCGATAAGGAATCTGTCCGTTTTTATCTGCAGTAGCTGTTGACACCCATTTCTTCTGCACTGTTCTTTTGTCTTCTCCTGCTCTCTTCTCTTCTCTTCTCTTCTCTTCTCTTCTTCTCTTCTCTTCTCTTCTCTTCTCCTCTCTTCTCTTCTCTTCTTCTCTTCTCTTCCCTCCTTTCTTCACCGTGGATGTTATTGGACAGGGACAAAAGGGTGGCAAGACTCTGATTGAGCCTGATTGGTCATGCTCAGGTCACCTCCTGGTCAGCACTGTACACACACACACACACACACACACACACACACATACACACACATACACACACACACGCATGCACGCACACACAGAGTCGCCAGTGTCTTTGCTTTGACAGAGGCTTCAGACTGTGTCCAATCAATTTAGTACTTGGGCTACTGAAGACATGCACTAGTAATCAGTGTAGCCATCACTGTGTTTGAACTCTGTCTCTTTGTCTGACTGTCTGATTGGGGTGAGTGTGCTTAAATGAAAGAGAGAGAGAGAGAGAGAGAGAGAGAGAGAGAGAGAGACATTGAAATAGAGTTATTTCTTTGTGTGTCTTTTTTTCCAGTGTGTGGGAGTGGGCTTCTACTCTTATTGTTTAGGTTATTACGTGTTCTGTGTTTCAACTAAAATGACAAGAGTTGACCATGAACCCTAAGTCTGTTTTTTTTCTCCCTTTTTTACTTCCCTCCTCCCTCCCTCCCTCCCTCCCTCCCTGATTGCTTTTTCTCTCTCCTCTCTCTGTTGCTCTCCCTCCTCCCCCCTTCCTGGCTGTGTGTAGTGGTTCCCATGGCAACACTGAGCCCATCCAAGGTGACAGTGAGGGAGGGGGCGGATGTGGTGCTGACCTGTAACACTTCTGGGGTGCCCTCACCTGAACTTATATGGAACATGAGCCCCCTGGTCACCAACTATGAGGTTAGGTCTCTTTTAGTTACCTGAGTGTATTACTCACTGTTTTTGACTTCCCTCTCTCTCTCTTTCTCTCTCTCTCTCTCTCTCTCTCCCTCTCTTTCTCTCTCTCTCTCTCTCCTACACACGCACACATTCAGTCATCCAGACCCACACAAACTCAAATTTACAGAAACATCTCAAATAAACAGACTACTATTTACTAAATTGTTCTCATATGCATATACAGTGTATTATCATGCTGCATTATGCTAGTGATAATACTGTAAACCCAAACTAGCACCATATATTTTATTATGATTCAGACCTGGGCAAAATATATATATTCATAAACTGCCAGAATTGTTGTTGATTTTTCTTGCCAGACAGTTAAACTGCCTTGAATGTAGTGACATCAGTTGTAAGATAATGCTGAATCTGGCACTTCACATATCTGAAACATTATTCAGCTACTAGTTTGTCCAGGTCTGTTCAGATTTAAATGGCAAATCTAATCCCAGCAGCATTCGTACCTAGAGAGAGCATTTTGTCACGGCAGTCTCATCACATCACCAATAAAAACTTTCGCTTTCCTAAAGGAATACAGACTTTTCGGCCTAGTAAGCCCTACGATCAACTGTTGTGTGATGACAAGATATAGGCAGCAGTTTCACCTCTTTGTGTTCAGGCAAAAAAAAAATACATCCAGAGATACATCCAAACAAAGATGTGTTTATTCATCCAGATCCAGACATCGGGCCAGATGTCGATGCTGCGTCTGTCCAACCTGTCGTCGCTGGACCACAACAGCAAGATCACCTGCACCGCCGAGAACGTTGTAGGGGAGAAGGAGTCTTCACTGCTGCTGGATATACTTTGTAAGTTCAGACCCAGAGGAGGAGATTCACAGGCAGCAATTTGCAGCAAAGTCGTTTGCTTCCATATTGCGTCCAGCGGGAGTGAGGATTGGCAAATGGGCCTGAGTCAATGTAGATAAATACCTCAAAGCGTCATCAGTGTATCATGGTCTTTAAAACAGAAAATGAAAAGCTGGAGAGGACAGTTGTTTCTCTCCTCTTTAAATCGGCGCTTTTGCATAGTCTCTCACTTCTAACTTGCCCTCTCCCCCTCGATTTCTGTCTTTTCTCCTTGTATCTTTGTTTGCTTGTATCTTGTTCTTTCAACCTGACATCATCTTTCCTCCACCACCTCTGTTCTCTCTTCTGCATCCAGTTGCTCCCAACATCACTAAGCTGAGTGATGCAATCCCAGACCATCACTGGTGCATCCCCTTCAGCGTTTCAGGTGAGAGTCTGTCAGGTTTGGTCCGCAGACCGGCAAGGAGGCTGGATAATATTCACCATAACCTTTTGTTAGTCCAATTCAATTTGTAAACCTTTGATTACATTTATACTCAAGTAATAAATCAAAACACGATATGATAGTCTATTTGGAGTTCATTTATTCTTGCCTGTGAAATAATGTGGAAAATATGCGTACTGCATATTGTCATTGGCATAGTGTCCCTTTGTGATATTTTGCTTAGTCCCAGTATGAGATATTTTCTAAAAGTGGCGTATAGTGTTATCTGTCAATTATAGCAATGACTAAACAAACAAACAGAAATAAGGAAAAAAAAAATAGGAAAATGATGGAAAAAATGGAGATGCAATGTTTTTACATGACGTGATACAGTATATTTGCACTGTCCATAGTCTATGTTGCTCGATACGTTTTCCAGGAAACCCGGAGCCGCAGCTGCAGTGGCTGCTGAATGGTGAGGAGGTGATGGAGGGGGAGTACATCATGACCATGATCCATGACGTGACGGAGAGAGAATACCACGGCTGCCTGCAGCTGGACAGCCCCACGCACCTCAACAACGGCCTGTACAAACTGCTGGCTACCAACGAATACGGGCAAGACAGCAAGTTCGTGATGGCTCACTTCATGCACAAGCCCTGGGATGGTGAGAAGCAACACTGTGCCATTTAGTTGACTTTCTCCTTACGAGTGGTAAAGCTAACATACGGTTTTATGGTCAGATATCAATCGCTTAAAATGGTCTTAACAACTTTTAAATGTTATTGTTTAACTGGTATACTACCGTGCCTTACAAATGTGTCTTATCTTGGCACCGTGGATAAGGATAAGCCTTTTACTACAGAATTGAAGCATAGGTTTTCCATGGAAATATATTCTCCAAGATGTGTGTTTGCGTGTGTGTGTGTGTGTGTGTATGAGAGAAAGAGAGAGAGAGAGAGAGAGACAGAGAGAGTGCATGAGTGCATGTATATGAAATATTTTATCAAAAGGAACATTTTGTCATTTTGTCTTTAATCTTTTCATTGTTGTCCTAACGCAAAGAAGCTGTGACAGATCCCCTGTATTACGGTGAGTAAAATGGATATTCATAACAACAAACATCTATATCAAATGTTAGACTTCATGGTTAAATCTGGCACAACGGCACTGAAAATTTAATCAACAGCTTAAATTTGAACTTCAAGGTTTTGAGTATGTTTGCATTGATCTTTTCTTCTGTTTCACATCTCATCCTTCTCCTCCTTGATATCACGTCGGCAAATTAAATTTTAGAATTGCATACCAATACCGGGATTTTCACTTAGAGGTAAAAATTACAGTTTGCGTTTTGTTTGGAGTCTAATTTGTCTCTCTGTTCTCTCTGTTCTCTCTCTCTCTCTCTCTCTCTCTCTCTCTCTCTCTCTCTCTCTCTCGCTCCTGCTCTTCCTCCTCCTTCCTACAGACCCAACCACAGGTACTGCCACAGCTGTTTTTCTAGTTTCAGTCACTCCCAATCACAAACATTATACAGCAACAAAGTGCAAAATACCTCCTACTTGTTAATTTGTAGACTGAAATAGCTACTGTATCAGTTCAGCCTGAATCAGTTCAACTTTAATTAAAATCACTCTGTGTGCAAGCTGTTCAATTTAAACGAAGGAGACTGCCAATAAATAAATCACCATGTATTAGACATATTTATATACACTGGAAATTAACAAGCATGCATGTCAAAACTAAACGGAGTTAAGCCATTCTCCTTCTTTCACCTGCAAATCACCTCTTGTGAGTGCTGTTTCTGTATTTATTCCTCTCTCTCTCTCTCTCTCTCTCTCTCTCTCCATCTCTCTCCTGTCAACAGACGGTCCCCCTCTAGACCCACCTGAGGACAGAGTTGCTGTAAGTCACACCTGCCTGTTTTCCTCCATTTCCGTCTCTTTACCGATTGCTTCTGTTGGTTTTTGACTGTTTGCACCTGTTTTGTCAGATATTTGTGTTGCTGTTCAAGAAACAGCAGCCTGTTCTGTCCTTCCTGACACCTGAGCTGGATGATGGATGGATTTTTTTAATATATATATTAGAAGTAACTGAGATCGCCTGCCACAATGAAACTCTAAGGCAGTGGTACTCAACCTTGGGTCAGGAGATAATTTTGGAGGGTCGCGAGATTATTTATGGGATAGGAAAAAAAGCATATTTCTACTACGACTCATGTCTATTGTTCAGATTTTTCTCAAATTTTTGCTTTTTCTTCTTGTGAAATACTGAATAGTTTTAAGCCTCTAGGCCTCTAATGATACTGAATCAAATCAAACAACCTGAAAAGGGAGAATCATTCTTTGGTTGAACTAGTCTCTTCAGTATAGTTGGTTGGTAACGTTGCTCTCTCCTCATGCAGGTATACGTGGTGGTCGGCATTGCTGCTGTAGCCTTCACTGGCTTCCTTCTAATGCTGGTCATTCTCAAGTTTGGAGGAAACTCCAAGTTTGGCATCAAAGGTAAGACTCTTGACTATTAGCTGCAGTGGTGGCACTCGTCCGCTGGGGCAGCAGTGCAGGAAGCATGTGAAGGATGACTGGCAGCATCTGTGTGCTGTGCGTGGCTGTCTGAAGTAGACATAGTACAAGAGAGACTTGTTTGGGAAGTCAAAGTGTAGCGTGGATGGTTTCATGGACACACGTTAAGTGAATTTTGAGATTAAATCAAAGTTTTTATCAAGCTAGATTCCCAGGCCTCCCTTGCGGAAGACTTGATCAAAATTCAGATACACAATTCAGAAACACAAGGCACTCTTATTGCAGAGGATATTTTGAATTTCCCATTCCTTTAAATAAAAGTGGAAAATTGATTCATTTGGGGCTGTAAAGTCTGAATCCAGCGTAGCTTGACTATGAGGCTTGAGCCAAGTTTTGAGGAAGTGAGTAATTCCAAGAGTTAACTTGGGACCAGCACTCTGAAAGGCTAGTTTAATTTGTCTCATGCTTTAGTTTTGTTCTGCTGCCTTAAATAAAAACAGCCTGGCGGGTCCCAGCGCTGGTCTCACAGCTTCACACTTTTCTGCACCTTTGTGAAGGAAACTTTAATTGTTTTGTCGCTGTGACGCTGACCTCATTCGATACAAAGATACACCGTCATGTGCCCGTCATGTGTCCATGAAGCCATCCCGTCCGGTGGAAGCAGCTGCTCTTGATGGCGGCTGACAGGGTCTCAGGTGCTGCTGGTGAATAACATGCATGTTGACTAAACTGATCTCTTGTGGTCTCTTGTGGTACAGTGGTAGCCATTGTAGAAGCACCCCCCCTCCCCTCCCCATACATACACACACAGCATTTATCCTGCATTATTACCACACAAATTTCCCAAACAGTTCCTCTTGGGGTTTTGGAACAAAATGTGACTTCTACAATGGCTACATCTGTAACTAATCTGTTTTCTCCTTTAGTATTTATCAATTGACTCACTAGAACTGATTGCCTCCGTTATTTTGTGGCTTTACAGTTTAATGCTCATTTTGATGCTTGACTGATATTTCATTCTCATTCTCTGAACAACACGGCTCTATATTTTCAGACCTCTGTCTTGTAGGCTACATGCCATATTTATGGTCATGTTGTTGGCTAGCACAGATGTGTTTAGTGTGCGGCAAAAGGACTGCAAGCAGACAGATGTTCATGTTTTATTCTCTTTCCTTTGTGTGTCATCATCTCATTCGAATTCATTTTTTTTCTTGTTTGTTTTTGTAATATTGATTCTAGTTGACTTGTTTGAGCTATGCGAAAAATATCAAAATACATAAGCTTGAAGAAGGAACTGTTGTGTGTGCGTTCAATTCAGTTCAGTTTAGTTCATTTGAGTTCATGAAAATGAAAAAGTATAATGTATTCATGATAATAACAATGCGATAATTCAACACTGTGAGGCACTAATTTAAAGGCTGCTCAACAGTCTGTTTAAAGATGCAGCAGGCAGAGGAATAAATAACCTTTCCAGCTCCGCTTGAACCTGCTGTGCTTTGTGCAGTTAAGCTTTACATTTGACATTCAAATTACCAAACCAACAAGTGAATGCAAATGTAGAAATAGACTTACTAAATCTGTGTTACCAAGTGTGTGTGCATGTGCAAGTGTGTGTGTGTGTGTGTGTGTGTGTGTGTGTGTGTGTGAGTGAGATTCGGAGTCAGGCTGTTGAAATGTGGTATTTTGGCAGTGATTGATTTATGGCCCTCCAGAGAGGTAGGGTGCAAGAGAGATGGATCAGCTTATGTGTGTGTGTGTGTGTGTGTACGTGTGTGTGTGTGTGTTTGGTTTCATGTCTGTATGTGCATGTGTGTGGTTTCCTCTTTCTCCAGGAGAGGTGGATGAGATTACACTATAGGCGTTGATCCCTCTCATGCCTCTCAGCACCTATATGTTTGCGTGTGTGTGTGTGAGTGTGTGTGAGTGTGAGTGTGAGTGTGTGTGTGTGTGTGTGCGCCCATGCTTTCTTGAATGTCTAAGCATTTTTGCATGTGTGCACACGTTTGTTTGGGTGCAGGAGGTTGGATCGCATTACGGCGTTGCCCTTATGATTGTTCGTCTTCGTCGTTCTCTCTTTCCACCGTCTACTTCCTCTCTCCGTTCCCTCCAGTCCTGATGCTCCAAATGCATCTAGATGAGAGAGAGAGGGAGAGAGAGAGAGAGAGAGAGAGAGAGAGAGAGAGAGAGAGAGAGGCGTTAATATATAGTCACAACAGAGTCAGAGGGAGAGTTGGAGACCTATGACTAATCCACATCAAAGGGAATGCAGCAATATTGCCCACATAACCTCTGTTTGTTAGTCAGCTCCCCGACGACCAAACTTCATTTCAACAAAAGAAAGTTGAAGAAATAGACGAGCTAAATGTAAAGAACAGAGAGTTTTTTGAACCACAACACACTGATACTAACGCTAAATTGTGTTCTGTGAAGTTTGTTTTTATTTTTATCTTACGTTACACAATGGCAGAAGAGATGGGAAAGGGATGAGAGTATGATACATATGTTGTGAACCTATTGCAAACCCATGACATTGTAAACACACGGTGCGTGCATCAGCACCCCGAGGCCACAGGATGACCTCAGTCCAGCAATATAACACTACACTTTGCAGAGGGTCTCTTTCTTTCTTTGTTGACCCCTGTCATCTCTGTCTGCTTGACCCTCTTCCACTCTTCCAATCTCAGACTCTCTCCATCCCTCCCTCTCTCCTTTTCTGACACACACATACACACACACACACACAGGCATGCAGACACACACGCTGCAAGATATTCAAAGTAAAAGTCAAATAAGAACATGGAAAATGATCTAAAACAAAAAACAGTTTTGTGAAATACATCAATAGATGGACACATGCAAACACATACACACACATAGTCAGTGTTGACGACTGGGTGGTGTGGATGAACTTGTGATCAGGAAGTGTGAAGAGAGCATGGCAGGTCTTGTTCAGTATTTACCGGGTCTGGTCAGACTCTGCCGCGCGTGGGACAGAAAGACACAACCTGCCTCGCTGACTCTCTCTCTCCGTCTCTTTCTGATAGTCTGGTAAAAAGCTGTAGACATCGTACATTATTCATATTGGCTGTATTATTCTGCTCTTCTCTCATCAATAACACATGGGCTACAGTTGGTACAGGTTGCTTCTTCTCACCATCCCCTCGCTGCTTCTTGACAATAACAGAGGATGGCCATCTTAAATGTTTGTGGTGAGTGTGTGTGTGTGTGTGTGTGTGTGTGTGTGTGTTTGTTTGTTCTTACAAGGATGACAAAGGAGGAAATGCCTCCAAAGTGAGGCCATTGTATTAGTTCGTAGTTGGGATTAAAGTAGGGTTGAATTTGAGAATAAGCATATAGTGGTTGGGGTAGGGTTTAGGCAATTGTGTGTGTGTGTGTGTGTGTGTGTTTGCTCTTGTTTTCCATCCTTGTGTGAACCAGTTTGAGTTCACACAAGTGAAGTGAGGTAACTTTCCTCACATCTTTAAGGGTTTAGGGTTAAGGTTAGGGTTAGGGGATGAATGAATGCAGTCAGCGGAATGTCCTCATAATGATACAAGTACAAGGATATGTGTGTGTGTGTGTGTGTGTGTGTGTGTGTGAGTGTGTGTGTGTGCGTGTGTAGGTGTGTGTGTGTGTGTGTATGTGTATGTGTGCACCCTCAAAGCACCTGTAGGGAGGCAAACTTCAATACAAGTCTGAATTTTGATGGGGGAACTAGACGGAAATGTCAAGGTAGAAAAAAGTGAGTGATTGAAAGTGAAACAGTAAATGTGAAGTGGGGAGAGTGGGAGACAGAGGGAGAGAGAGAGAGACAGAGAGAGAGAGGAAGAGAGAGCGAATGCAAAAATTGACATTTGACAGACAGAGTGAGAGTGAGCAAAGGAGAGAGAAAGCATGCGAGAGAGAGAGAGAGAGAGAGAGAGAGGAAGACAGGGGAGAGCGCAAATGAGAAAGAGGCAAAAAAAGAGAGTGAAAGAAGCATGAGTAGACATGCTGGGCTGGAGGAGAGAAAGATGGAGGAAGACGGAAGAAGACACCAGATGAGAGAAGTTGCTAGAAAGAGAGAGAGATACCAAGGGTACACAGAGGGAGAAAGAGTGAGAGATAAAATGAACAGTCTAGAGAGACAGAGCGAGGGAAAGAGAGAGACAGCAAGAGACAGAAAGACAAAAAGAGAGAGATGGAAGGAGAAAGTCCGCTTCCATCTACTTATCAATGATTCATCATTAGTGCAGATATCAGTTTTCTCCGTGTTTGGTGGAGAGTTGCACGCCTCCATCTCTCTCTCTCTCTCTCTCTCTCTCTCTCTCTTCCTCTCTCTCTCTCTCTCTCTCTCCCTCTCTCTCTCTCTCTCTCTCACATGCACATACAGCTCAGTGTTGATCGATCGATATGACACCCTCAAGGTCAGCGGAGCTCCATTCCGGGCCCAGGGCACTACTGAGCATGTTCAGTGTGCCCTCCTCCTTCTCCTCCTCCTCCTCCTCCTCCTCCTCCTCCTCCTCTTCCTCTCCCGGCAGGAAAGCACCCACTGCCTCCAGCTACTGATGTTTTTTAGTAACGCTGCTCACCGACTCACCAACAAAACTTTGGTACAGGAAGCAAAAACTGAATGAATGGAGCCATATAGAGCGGAGGCTGAAAATAATCGATGATCCTTTATTTAGATATGTACAGCTTTGAGTTTATCCTCTCCAAGTTTTGAAGTTGGAACCATTCACAGAGGAACGTACTCTGACTGAATTGATCCAAAATGCTTGTGTGTGTGTGTGTGTGTGTGTGTGTGAGAGTGGAATACCGGAACAATACCCTACAACAGCAGCCCACTTATAAGGTCAGGGGGTCAGGAAGTTTGAGTGATAGAGTAAAACTGCCTCTTTTGTTCGTTTTTGTTTGTCTTTTAATGTATTATGACTATGTTGTTTGAAGTGTTTCCATAGCAACAGCAACAAGTTGTTTGAGGTAAAGGGCTTAAAGCTCTCAGCTGTTTGAATCACTGAAGCACTACATTGAAAATGTTGATACTTGAAGCGCGATGCAGTGTTGCCATGAAACCGCATTATGCATCTGACGAGCTACATGCACTTTAAAGACGAGGTGCTGAAGCCAGGAGCACGTACAAGGCAGAGGCTCCAGCAAAACAGGGCACTTATAACTGTTTTATGTGAAAATGATGGTAAAGTAAGTAAAATCTGAATGCAATAAATAGATAGATCAAATAGATCAAATAACATAAAGGATAGTTACATCAGATCCTGTGTATTGGCAAATGAACACAATGTGAGACACTTTATATTTCACTTTTTAGGCAATCAGCTTTAAAAAAAAAAAAAAAAAAAAAAATTTCATTTATTTGATCATTTTAACTAGTTACATATATACAATATAATGTAATGCACCTGGTTAAAAAACAATCAAGGATAAAACACAAGAAAGTCTAAGACTTATTTCCATTGTGGTCCTCTAGTCCAAGAAGGCTATGGGCATGACTGGCAGTTGAAGCACACAGTGTCAATGAGTCAATATAACAATAAAAACAACAACAGACCAGTAATATACAAATACTATATGTCTTATACAATATAGACAATTCATAATTTCTACATAAAACCAAAATTGTCACCAATAATCAAATAAACTAAGATGCCACGAAAATGGCTTTCAGTGAGGAACCTTATCCATCAGCCATCAGCTACTCAAAGCGGACGTAGTTTTAACAAAGGCTCACACACACACTGAGGGTCTTATTCAGAGAAACCTCCGACAAACCCACAGGCATAAGAATGAGCCTCAGGAATCAAAAACATTACAAGCAGCCAGTAATAAGGGGTGCATGGATCAAATCAACATTAGAATTGAGTTAAAAGAGAAAAAAAACCCAGTAACATTCTGGTGTCTGCAGAATATCATCAGTAATAGAGGTGGAAGGTGACAAGAGAAGAAGAAGAAGAAGAAGAAGAAGAGAGACAATCTTATGACCTTTGGTAAAATACTTTTATTTTCTAGTTTCCATACCTCTATAGTAGTCAGTACCACTGTCTTACTTTCATTTTTAAAATGTAGTCAAAAAGTTATACTTCTAACAAACCTACAAACAAGGAAAAGTAGATGCTGGTATATATTATTTCCTCTTGTGTCCTGGATCATATTTTTGAAAGGAGCAACTTTGTCTGTTTGCGGATTTTAATGTTGAAAGCTGGGGGGAAAAATAAAGTCTAAATGCCTGTGGCAGATCCTCGGGGCAGGTATTGTTTGAAGCATTTCTGAAAATGGGAAATCTTCTTCCAAAGTGAAATATCGCCTTAAGACACTGTCTGTGCACCTGCCTGACTGCAGCTATTCTTTTGGTACACACCGTGCTTCATAAGTGATTATTATTTCTGTTTTTCCAGATTGATACCTCGTGTTCCGTTTTTGATGCTGTGCTTATCGCGTGTGGGACAAATTTACAATAAACGATTTCATTTATTAAAACACCAGCGTATATTGTAAACCCCCAGTTGTGAGGTAAAGTTTGTGAGCCTCTCAGTGTCTTTGCTGCCTACTTGAAAAGGACGTTGTGTCTTTTTGTCAGACTGCCTGTTTCTTGGATAGTTGTTCCTCTGGCATCGCAGCAAATATCTCTATAATCCTGTTTCTATTTCTCTACCCTCTATGACCGTAAAATGCATATCTCCGTTTTGCCAATTTTGCAATTATGCCTTTTAACTCTAATTAACACGTGCCTTAGAAAATGTTTCATAACCCTGGGAGCAAGCCAAGCCATTTGCAATGTGTAATGTGCAATAGGCATCAATAGGAAAAAATCAACCAGGGTTTTTTGTTTCCTGGATATTTTTTAGTTTGTGTTTTACCTGTTGGGTATTTGAAAGCACCCAGGTGTGAAATCAGAAAGAGAGGACCAACAAGGGCTTTAATAGACTCTTTTGAAAAAGGGAAAACTCATCAGTGCATCAGAGTCAAAGAACTTGAAGATATTGGCCTACTGTTGGTCTCTCTCTCCTCATCTCTGTTCGTCAAGGAGTCTATTGTGCAGCCGTACATCATTCCTTGTCTTGTATTGGTCAACCTGACCTTTGAGAACAGTCAGAGTTGGACGAAGGATTCAGTAAGCAGCCAAAAAGGAGATGGATGAAACTGGGAGTGAGTGTGTGTGTGTGTGAGGTTGTGAGCTGCACAAGGACAGTGAAGGTTTTTAGACGATTTTGTTTTTCTACTTATTTACCATCTGAAATACTGTGGTGTTTTAAATTCCATTACTCTCCACATCAGAAGTGCAGCATGCCGAGAGTGTTCAGCATGGCCTCATTTGATTTTCTCATCGATGCCCCCATGCATTTCAGAGAACATTAAATGGGTTTTAAATGGGGTACACGGGTCCAGAGGGTCATGAAGCTAACTCAGCACATAATGCACATAATCTACATTTTCTAAGAAAAAAGACATTAAAGATGCCAAAGTCTGGGATGTGAGGTTTTCTGGCGGCAGGAGCAATTTATTAATGGAAAAATTGCATTTTTGTCATGTTTTTCATGGCTCTTTGGCCATAGTCTGTGAACCAGAAAGAACTAGTCTGGATGTCATGTAATCACAGAATTTGCCACAAAACCAGGGCCTAAATTTGATTGCTGGAAAGTATTTTTTAAAAATGTCAGTATGGCTTTTCCGCAAGACAGCGTGTCCCGCTATTCTCCTGGCAGCACAGCTAATCACATTGGTGCCACTGTTTCCACTGAATTCATTCAGCAGCAGCAAGCAACCGTAAAAAGAAAATAGTTTTATCTGCGAGAGGAAATATGAAAAAAGTATTGTAACGCAATTGGCAAAACACAAACAGGTGTTTTGCCAATGTTTACATGGAGGCCATTGGTTTTATCATAATGACATTTCCCTCTAACAACAACAAGAAAATTACTTTCACCTATACACACAAGGCAGTGACACAGTACATCTCCATGTATGTGGGATGTGAAATCTATTTGGTGGACATTTATATTGTGTAAACATACACGCGTACTGTACATGTACATGTCAGTGTGTTTGTCTCCTTAGTGTGTTGTTAGAGGCCCACTTGGCAGCACAGCAGATGTCTCTGCTGCCAGACAGTGTGTGCATGTTGTGTCAGTGTGGCTTTTCCTTGGCAGTACAGTAAATGTCTGTATGATATGGTCTATGTTAATGAGGTTTTAGCTATCGATCAACACCGTGCCCTGCTACGCTGAGACAGATACTCAAGTGGCCAAGAGAAATACACACACACACACACGCACGCACACCTACACACACAAACACAAACACACACACACACACTTAAGTCCCCACGTTTATTGAATTTGTATGAGCAAGGATACGTGCCAATATCATTTTGTGTGTCTGGATGCTTTTGTGTATTTGCACTTCTGTGCAGTATTTGCTGCACAGCAGGGAGAGAGAGAGAGAGAGAGAGAGAGAGAGAGAGAGAGAGAGAGAGAGAGAGAGAGACAGCCATACTGAGCGATTGGGAACAGCACTATAACAGATAGAGGTTTATTGATGGATCAATTGATCGTTGGCCCAGCCAGATTGAGCCAGGATGCCTCTGTCTTCTTGGCCCTGCCTTCCCATCACTGCCTAATGCTAAGGTCAGCAGCTCTGCTCAGCGGTGTGTGTGTGTGTGTGTGTGTGTGTGTGAGTGTGTGAAAGAGAGAGAGACAGTGAGTGAGTGTGTGTGTGTAAGAGAGAGAGAGAAGGCAGACTGACACAGAGTCATGTTTCCCATGCATATGCACACATGCACGCATATATGTGCCACCACAGACTTGATTTTCAGCACAGCCAAATCTCCGTTATACTGTAGTATATTTGCTGGAAGCTTCAGAGAAACATCAGTCTGGTTACATTCATCACGGTGTTTCTCAAAGTCTGGTCCCTGGACTGCTGCCAAGCCTGAGGATTTTGCTGAGCAGTCCCTGGGTTGCTTAGCCGACATAAGACAACTAACAAAAATACTCGCGGTGCAAATCCCGATGGAGCAAGACGTAGCATGAAGCTGACATGTACAGAAGAGGAAATGCATTTCATAGGAACATGCTGATTACACAAATTTATGGTGCTTAGAATACGATCTAAACAATAGTAAAAAAGCAGGTGTTTGGGCAGCTTGAGTCATCGTGAGTGCTTAAGAAAAATGAAAAAAAAGAGCACATTTAAGTAATCAGGTGTGGCATCACGCTCACACATAAAAGTTGGATAGAGTAGATGAATATAAAATCATATATCATCACACAGACTGCATCCTTGTTTGTTTGTTTTTAAATTACAGTGATTTGTTATTTTCAATTCTCTTAGACAGCGATGATGGTGTGACACAAGGCAACACAAAATATGTTATCCCCCACAAATGATGCGTTCCCCCTCACGCAGTTGTAGTAATTGTAGCCCCCCCCCCCATGCTGGAATGCGGAGGTGAGATGCATCATTTCTCCACGTTTTGTTAAAATCCGATCGGCGGTGTCTCAGACATCACACACGATCCACGGAATAACAAACGAACAATGTAGCGTTCCCCCTCGGGCCAATCAGTGTCACTTTAAAAATGTTGCAGCGCAGTAGTGAGTAGTGATGCATGCATTTCCCCAAAGTTTCGTGGAAATCCGATCAGCTGCGTCTGAGATATCACGTGCGACAGATGAATGAATGAACAAATGAGGAGCGGAAGGAAGGAGGCCGATCCGTCGACAACAACAAGACGTCTGTGTCACTATTCGGCAGTGAGGAGAGGGACTTTGGGGTTTGTGCCGGAAAGTGGTGAGCAAGTCGTTCTTAACTGCTGAGTGGATTTTCTGCTCATCTTTGAAGTGAATCTGGTTGAAATGAGAATGCTGTTCAGTGCCGCCACACCTCCAGACTTCCGTGTAGCTTGTAGTTGCGTATGTAGAGGAAATATTGTGTAGTTGTGTGTGTGTGCGTGAGAGAGTGTGTATATCAGAGAGAGAGACAAGAGAGTGTGTGTGTGTGCATGTGCGAGATACAGACCGAAAATGTGTATGTGTGTGTGTGTGTGTGTGTAGTTGTCAGAAGGTCTGCAGCGTGACATGGTCGACTTCCGTTGCCCACTGCATGTTGTTGCCATGGCAACCTGCGTCATTGCCAACCTGCGCTGCTCCAAAACTGAATCATTATCACTAGACGAGTCTGGAAGAGGAGTGAATCACTATCTTCAGACACACACACACACACACACACACACACTTTCTCTTTCTTTTTCTCTCTCATGCACACACTTTCACACACATATGTCCATACACACGCATACACAGATTCACACATATTCACACAGACACACATACACCCCACCTAAACACACACACACACACATACACACACACACACACACACACACTAGCTCCAACTCATCTTCACACACCCACAGATATAAAGCGAACACCTGGGACAGACATAAGTCAGTAGTCAGGACTAAGATGGGAACAGACAGACTTCAAATCTTAAATCCCCCATTCATTATTGCAGTTCGGCGCTCCGGGTCGGAAAACCTCTTGCCCCACTTATCGGCTTTGTTTATAAACTGAATCGCTGGATGCAAAACATTTTTCACTCCTCACTGACATTTTCATACAATGGCTGACAATGTTTGGCACCCGAACATGACTTTGATATGAATTTTATAGCTGCTAAACCCTTTGTGGGCTTGGAATTGTAAGGTTATATCTGGGTGGAGTGCAGTTTGAGATACTGAGCATCAAAGATTCGACGTCCCAGCTGGAAAAACTGTTATGTACTTTCTATCTCTTTAAATATTTAACACCAAAAGGCTCTTTTAAAAACATAACACCACACACGCTTAAAGTAACATTCAAAGATTATGAATATAGGGATAACTCAATTTTGATAACATCAAATTAAAAAAAAGACATGCTTAAGTTTGTAATTTTGGAAAGATTAAAGTAAAGCGGTCCTGTAACCTACTGAATTAGACTACAGTATGTTATACAGCCATTGTATTGCATTGTTACATTGCAGGCACTTATTTTATATCGTTCATATTGTTTTCTAGTCCAAAGCTGTATGTTTTCTCTTCAGAATAATTGTGGATTGATGTAAGTTTGCAGTTCAAAAGTTGGGACCTGACCCAGTTTCTGAAAATCCACTGCCGAAGATAAGAGACTGTTTTTTGCATCTTTGCTAACGCAAAAACCATCACATGGAAATGTCCTTCGATACCAATAAACCACTGCTGTGTTACATTCCTTGGTTTAGTCCTGGGATCGTTAATCCACCCGACATTCACTGCACATCCTCATTCAAATTTAGCTATTCAGATAAATCATTTCTTCTTGAACTACAGGTATGATTGGAGCCTTGAATGGATCATTGGTGTATTGTTGTTAGATCCAGACGAAACATCAATTGCAAATATTTTAATGAGCTTTGTTCCTATAGTGAGAAACCTCTTACCTAAAGAAGCACACACATGTGGGTTACTGCCTTTAGCTGTGCTTGCTTTTTGCTGTGAAAAGTCCTGCCTAGCAGCAGTGTATATAGTATTAGTGATGAGTTTGTTGTTTTTGGCTTGGTCACTTTTAATCCACCCACACTCACTAACGCCGCAAATCTCCATATTTCTCTTTCAATTTCCACAAAATAGGAATGACAAACGCGGCTTAAGGAGGAAAGCAGCCTGTTGTTTTTGGCTTCCCTCGCCCTATCCTCTATCATAAAGTGTCAGCTGCTTGGGATGGTTTTCTCCTTTGCATTCCCATCCTGACAGACGTCTCAGCAATCACTTTGCTGCTGTTGTTGCCCGACTTTAAGTATTTCAACTGGGCAAGCTCCTTAATTACACATTCCTCTCCCTCATACCTGCAGCAGCAGTGTGGCTATTGTGTTTGGACAGGACATAATAAGCATGTTTGCATTAATTATTGTATGATTAAACACATTCTACGCATTCTCATTTTCTAGATTAAGCCCTCTGTATTGCGTGTTTGCTCATTAACAACTTTTTAAAATTTCTATAACCAATGTGAGACGCTAATTAAGGATGATTATCAGCACTATTCCAAACCCCCCAACCCCGTGGCCCTCATTAATTTTGGGATCGGAGCCACTTTGACAAGAGTGAGCTGTTGCAGGAGTCACACAAATTATATCTGGGCCAGTTTAAAGGGGGGTTATTTTTTTTATATATTAATCCCATAGTTCTGTCATATTTTGGCCCTTTCATGTCATCCCCCAACCCCTGCTATTCATTGTCCTAACAAAATACTGATAAATTGTTACCAGTATTCTTATCCTTAAATTGAGTAACCCATCATCATGTGTCATCTTGCACATCACATCAAGTTTAAATGCGTTAAATGGAAAGCTGAATTTTGATCAGTTAATGCATTGATCTGCCTTAAATAGTGCATTTGAAGAGTCAGATAGAAAACATGTAATTCATTGTTCCTGGACTGCTGTGTTCTCTTTCCTCTCCATCCTCTTGGCTACTGCCGAACACACTGGCTGCACCTATTATAGTCGTATAGTGCAAGCCTGTGTTGTTGATGAGGCTGCGGATAAGGCTGTCGCATACGGTTCAGCTACATTGCAGTGGTTGTTGATTATTGTCTTTCTAAAATCCACTTTAATTAAAGATTAAAGACACAATTTGAAGGTTTACATAGTGAAGATACATAGTGACACTGCACCTAACCTTAACCCTTATAAGGAATATGTCCTCATGTAATATTTGGTCACATTTGGACGCATCCTAACATTCCAGACTTATAAGCACCTTTATGCTATATGAATTTTGGGGGGAAAAAATCATTACCTGCAGTTCATCATTCAATCTCTAAAACATAGACGATCCAGTCTTTGAAAGAGTTAACTGTCTTTTCAAAAGTTCTGTACTTCTGTACTGCTATTTAGTTAACACAATAATTACTTTGTCAGAGTAGGTGTCATTTTATTTCAAATGATTGATATTTTCTTATATCTCTATAGATAGATATAAGATTTTCTTTATATAGTATCTTATATCTCTTCAAGGGAGATAAAGCTATTACTTTTGGCTGCCTTCTCCTCTACAAGTCCATTGTGCAGGTGTGTACACTGTAATTTTGAATGGCAGGGTCTGTATATGTGTATTAAGGAAAGGAAAACAGTCTTGGTTACTAGCTGGCTCACATTCACAACCTCACCATTATGTTGAGAAGCGTTCCAGTCATTCCAGTCCCACCTCTAAAAAAACGCTGGCTCCAGTAATCAACCGAGAATTAGAGATGAGGCTGTTTTCTTTGGCTGGCCAATCCTTCATCATGAAATGTCACAGGATACAACGCTCTAGAGCTGCTTTTTGAAAATACCTCAAGATAGATACTACAACTGCTGCCACAATGAATACACTCCTCAATCTGAGTTTTTGTTGTATTAATACTACAGGATTTTTAAACAGTTCCTTATGTGTTTGCAGATTACGATGATGGCTAATCTGTTCATCTTTGGAATTCGTATATTCACTCTTATTCCACGCAACTGTTTCCTTTCCAGGGGTACCACTGGTTGGAGAAAACATGAAAATTAAAAAGATATATATATATATATAAATTCCCTCTAAAACATAGTGGAACTCATAGGGGAAACACGAAGGAGAGAATAAGTGCAGTCCTAATGTGTAGAATTAAGATTTTGAATGTCACTAGATGTCACTAGAATTATAACTACGACCCTAACACACACACACACACACACACACACACACAAAAACACACACACACACACACACACACACACACACACACTTGTCAGGTGGATGGTGTCCATTATCAACCTCTAAAGGTAGAAGACCTAGGTAGACCACTGGGATATAACAGCCCAATCGACCAATCAGAGAGAGCCTTTAGAGACACATAAACACCATAAAGTTTCATGAAATTACCAAGAAAACACTGCTGTGATACGCCTGGAGCTTGACTCTTATTCTCTCTCTCTCTCTCTCTCTCTTTCTCTCTCTTCACCTCATCTCTACCTCTCTCCCCTCATCTGTGAGATGTTTTGCGAGACGTGACTCACTCCTCTCTCCAACCGTTCTTCTCTCTCTCACACACACACACACACACACACACACACACACACACACACACACAAACACCCGCCACAGGTGCTGGTGGCCCGTCTCACTTCCAGTCAGATGTTTGGAACGCGCTCTCCTCCTCGCTCAAACCTTGACGCCGCACCTGCATGCAGCAGGAAGGCTTATTTCTGTTGGCTGGCTCCACATCTGTCATACACTGACACATGATATGGTAATATAGTCGTAATCCTCCAACACAGATAAGGCTATTGTGTTCGGCTGGCGCAGACTCCATTCACAGCATGCCAGGTGTTGGTATCAAACGTACATGCATCTGATTGATTGATCGTTTGATTAATTGTGTGTGTGTGTGTGTGTGTGACAGAAAGCTGAAGGAGCAATGAGGTATATTAAACAGCCTATTGTGTTTTTTGGCATGAGGGTTAGTAATGTGTGTCCATTGATCGCAGCACAGTGGGGAGGCGGGGGGGTGTAAAGTCAAGTTCAGACGTGTGTAGGATCAATCGCTTTGTTTTCTCACGCCATGCTAAAAGGTCACTTCACCTCTAGTGTGAGCCAATTCTTCCTCTGTGTTTTTTTTTTTTTTTTTTTTTTAAACAAATAACTACTCGACTGGAAAGCTGTTCCGCTGTAGATCTGTATAAAAAAGACTGGCTGATGGTGACCTTTGTCAAATCTAGAATATAATTGGCATTATCACACATAGCATTTGTAGAAGATACGCCCCCCTCCCCCTCCCCCTCCCCTCCAAACTCTCTGAAAGGGACGGTAGGGTGGGTGTACCATACAAAAAGTTGGACTTCTACAGTGGCTTCGTCTGTATAAGGTATAATTTCTGTAAAGGTTATCTGCATCACTGAATATCTTACTCTCTCTCTCCTGAATCATTTCTGCCTAATTTACTAAACCTTTGTGAGTTTCTGAGCCAAGATAATTCATAACTCACTCTATAACTTTACCAAGGGTGGAGAAACAGTACAAGGTTGTTAAGCTATAGCTCCGGATGAAAGATTAGCATAAAAACCCCACATAATATTTCTTTCTTCCCTCAACCCTAACCCTCTACAAAATATGTCAATTATTTCGAGCATTTGGCAAAAAGCCTTGTACTCTTTGTCCATCCTAAGAGATTGCAAAAACAACTATTATAACTTTACTAAAATTCTACTAATTAGCAAATACTAAGTAGCAGTATCTACTGTGTTACTGACACTACCAGCAACCAAGACCTGAAGGCCCCGTTAGATACATATGATAGCAAAACATTATCATTATCATTATTATTATTATTTACCGTTTTGTTGTTTATTTTGTTTCTTACAGTGTTTTTTGTTGTCGTTGATGTTGTTTGTGTTTCCCTTCAGGCTTTGTGTTGTTTCAGAACGTCCCAGTGGAGGTGGTCTCACGCTAAAGGAGACGGACACACACAAGAGAGAAAGAAAGAGAGAGAGAGAGTGTGTGTGTGTGTGTGTGTGTGTGTGTGTGAGAGAGAGAGAGAGAGAGAGAGAGAGAGAGAGAAAGTGAGAGAGAAAATGGGAAAATAAAGGGGGGTACTCACACATGCAGACAGACAACAAAAACAACCACAACAACACCAATACAATGAAGACAGAGGGGGCCAGGCAGCAGGGGGTTAGACCAGACACACACACACACGCACACACACACACACACACGCACTCGTCAGGTGGATGGTGTCCATTATCAACCTCTAAAGGTAGAAGACCTAGGTAGACCGCTGGGATATAACAACCCGATCAACCAATCAGAGAGAGCCTTTAGAGACACATAAAAGCCTCCCATTGGATGAATTATTCAGATCAGAAGGACAGAGACGGCCATTAACCTACATCTTCCCCAAATACACACATGCCTACACACACACACACACACTGCTCCAGATTTAGGCACCTGGCTACTGACTTTTGTACACACCACTTAATCCCCTGTTCTCTATTTAGACCAGTTCAATCCACAATTCTTTCTTCATACACACACTCTTACCTTTACAGATCTTTTTATGTCCCTCTTCCATCATACACACACACACACACACACACACACACACACACACACACACACGCGCGCACGCACACACACTATGAACACTACTGACTTTGTAAACATCACTCTGTTCAGAGTCTTGTTTAAATTTAGACCAGTTTTGACCCCTTACTGCTCTGTATAGTCATATCAGATCCAGATCCAAGCATTCAGACAATCAGCCACTGCTCAACCAAGACGCCTTCCTGGGGAACCAAAACAAATAAAATGTGACCGTGTGTCTGCTTTTGTTTGAATTTGGCAGCAGTTTCTTGTTAGTGTTTGTTGGCAATGCCACTGCAAGTCAGAGTAAGAACAAGCGATAGAACTGTTCAGAGAGCTGGCATCCAACGTAGGGAAAAATGGCTTCACTTCCAATTGACTTGCTCTTGTGTGCAACAAATGCTAACAGGATAACTACGAGATTAATTGGGCAGCTTTCTGAAAATCCTTATTACAAACATCAACAACAACAACTTTTAACATCAGAAGTAGCAGACTATACTGCCTGACTCTCTTGGAGAGGCGACTGCGCTCTGAAATTGCTTGGCCACCATCAAATTAGTTTTGCAGGTATTCACCTCGGCTGTCAAAACATCCAGCACTTCCGCCATGAAAAAGATAGATTTCTATTTTTCCTTATCCCCCACCAGCACCACTGTTTAAGTGCGGAGATTTATGGGTATATACATCAAACGTGTGTGGTGTTACACATGCAGCATTAAGGCTTTTGGTAGCCTTTTTTGGGGATTTTTTTAGAATGTAAAATGTGCAAGATGGTATGCCTTGTCACTCACTGATTAGGCAACATGCACCTCGTCAGTAACTCATCATTCATGTGGTGATTTTTTATGGTGGATACCGATTTGAGAACAAGGGATGTAGTGCAACATGTTGGCATATAGTGGAAGCACTGTGTATGGTGTCTAGACACTCTATTGTCCAGAGAGCCCCCACCCCCACCCCTCCCCCTCCACACACACACACACACACACACACACACGCACACACACACACATGCACACACAAAATCACATACAAGTGTCTGTGTTGAATTAATCATTGGATCCCTCCCACCCACATGCATACATGCATGCACAACCACTCAGCATACATGTGCACATGCTTAACCACACTGCGACAGTTAAGATACAGAAAATATACATAAAATACAGTATACATAAAAACAAAGATCCATATATGGAACACCTTAAGTCTTGAGCCTCATTGGACAAAAATATGTATCAATAAGCACTTTTTCGCACACCAACTCATGCAGTTTCAGATCTACTTACACAATAAGATATGATGCTGCACATCCCAGTGTCGTTAACATTATGGAGACAGATAAATGCTTAAAACCACATGTGCAAGCATAAATAAATGATCGTATGCACATGTAAATGCCTAAGTGCACATTTTACTACCTATATGTGCACATGTCAAGTCAGGATGCAGGGGCGCTTACACACACACACGCACACACACACACACACACACACACACACACACACACGCACAAGGGCAGCGTTGGAGTTTGAGGTCAGGCTAGATGTACGGGGAATATTTGATTAAGAGGGTTGCAGGGTCAAACCCAGACACTTCCCCTGGTGTAGGAGGATTTTTGCAGGACAACACAGTATAATAGAACCTTGTTTATCCGACCCCCGGACAGCTGAACCGGTCACCAAATTAAATCTGAATCGCTCAGAAGAACAACCACTGTAAGTTTTTCAGACGGCTTATGCTTTCAAATCTCATTATCTAAAGAGTAGCCTCTGCATCCATTAATAATAAAGAAAGTAGAGGCTGTGCACTTTCACTGACGTATAAAATTAACATTCCAAGTAGTATTCATTGACCATACAGCGGTATTGTTGGTTGTTCAAAATGGACCTACTGGATATGCTTTTTCATCTAAAGGCTTCAATTATTTCTGTGAAAATATGTTGTAATGCAGTGTTTGTAAGAGAATAGGTCAACACCCAAAGTATGATGATCAGTCTGCAAGCTATTCTTAAGAAATTTGCCTGGGAAACTATAAATTAATATGAAGCTATATATTATGGTCCCATAGCAGCAGCAGAGCAATAGGGAAAATGTGTTTGGATGAACGTTCACAGTAGTCTTAGTTTGTAGGGTTAGTTTCCTTTCTCATCCATAGAAAAGATAAAAAACAGTTAAACCGAAAAGAAAAAAAAGAAATGTAAACTATGATCCCCTTTGGGCGCTTTGAAGAAAAGAAATGAGGAAAAATAATCAAGCTGACAGAGGGTGAATCGGGCAACAGAAACCAAATGACATCAAAAAACTCATCAAGGGGAAGAATAGTACAAAAACAACATAATGCATAAATAACAAATACGGGGAAATAAAACCAATTAAAATAGCCCTGATGCAATTAATGATAAAAGTGAAAGTGTGTTAGTGAGTGGGAAGGTGTGCGTGTGCGTCCAGAGAGAGAGAGAGAGAGAGAGAGAGAGAGAAAGAGAGACAGAGGGAGAGAGAGAGACAGAGAGAGAGAGAGAGAGTGTACCTTTTGTATTATTGAGGGAAAAACAGGCTCTCAGTCTGTATATGAAATTGTGGAGAGAGGTATAGCTTCATGATGTGAAAGTAATTATTCCACAGTCGAGAGCCTCTATATCTGGGAAGGTGCAGCTTATTAGTGTCTGGTTTATAAATAGAAATATGTGCTTGATATACTGTATATTTACTGTATGTTGAGGAAGGACAGAATAGTTAATTGACAGACGTGTGGACCTGAATGTTCAGTCCAGCTACTGAACGGGACTAACGTAAAAAATCTCCTATATAACGTAAATTGAGAGGAAATTAGTTGTTAATGTAGAAACTCAAGCAGTGCTGGGAGGTATGGACAAATCAAATCATAATAGAGTGTTGTAAGACGTCGCTGATGAACCAGAAAACTGATTTTCGCACACCGCTTGTCATCATTGCCCTAATCACTGTCCATCTATCAGCAACGAATACAATTGTGATTTGTGAAGTCCATGACAACTGTTGTGCGATAGTTTCTATAGTAGAATAACATGATGATTAACAGTGACAAACGCTTTTGTTCAGTGCAGAAATATTCCAAGAGTGTATTCATTTTTTTGTTGTTGTGCAAAATGGATTTTATCACCCAGCTGGAGGACAGCTTTATTGGTGGAATAGTTCTCTTTGTAAGGCGATTTGGATAAAAGCGACTACCAGACGACATACTCTGAATATACAAAACATTCGGGACGTCTTCCTCATATTGAGCTGCAGTCCCTTTTGCACAATCCACATCTCACTTGCCTCGAATCTTAAAAACCCTCAAACTCATCTGCTTCTCTTTATCTTTATCTCTTTATCTTTATCTCCTCCTTTGTGATTGGTGTAGATTTAACAAGGGAAATCAATAAGGGATAATGACTCTTACCTGGATTCACCTCATCAGTGTACTTAATGAAAAGAGTAAGTGTCCCTCATAGTTTGCACATTGTTTTGATTCAATGATTTTATTATTGTGTCATACACCACATGGTGCCCAGCCTGTATGGGCTTACAAGACACAAAGACATCATCACCTTCAACAAACAAAAAGAACCAGAAACAAATAACAATCAAAACATACAAATAGAAGTCATACATTCTAAAGTAAGTCATGTTGCTACAACAGAACAGGCTGCAAGTCCATACAGCTAATCGTCTTTTACATTGCAATAAACATGAACATACTTTGCCTTTAAACATACAGCTTATCAAATACAAAATAGAAACAGGTGCGCTTCTTCCAAAAGGCTACTTTGTAGCTGGGTGCTGGACTTCAATGATCAGAGTTCGAGTTGAAAGAAAGCAGCACACAATATAATAATAGAAAAGAATATAACAAAAAAGACGTCACCTTATTTTCACCAATTTATTTTTTGGCCATGACTGCTAATGCGCCTCAGTATTACACCTTCATCAGAGCATCAAGAATATAGATACAGCTTATCACTTATCAATTTCCACGCTTTCCAAATGAAATTCGCTACACTAAATATTTCCTCTCTGAATAATCATTCCATCTTTACCTCATCTCCAGACCAGAACAGCTCAGGCTTCTTCTCAAATAAAGGCAGTCTTAGTTCATCATACAGTAAAACAAAAAGTGAAATTCATCTTCAACAACAGCCAGTTCACATACAGCACATAATCTCTCTTCCTCAACAACAGAATTGAGCCTCAATTGTACATTTAGTTTATGTCCGACGTCTAAACTTGTATTGATAATTATACAGAATGGAATGAGCGTTCAGACGCCTGTGCTCCAGGTTTCCAAGACTCTTTGAAAAACAGGGAAGGGCAGAGATAGAGCAATAGTTGTTTAAGGATCTAGGGTTAAAAGGGGTCTGACTTAAAGAGGGGAACAACTTTTTGCAACAGTGTTGAGTGATTGTGGGAGTATGCACAGTGTGTCAGCGGCTTGATAATTGAAGGACACACCTTAGTTCCTAGAGATGAACTGATCCTCATCTGCTGCTGAATTTCTCCTCTTAGCAGTTAGCCCGTAAAATCAGTTTGTGTCCTGAAAATATGAAATACCGTAAAAAATGTTATGAAAATATGGGCTCCGGGAAATAAAAACAAGAAACTATATGAAGCCCATTTCTATTCATTGGCTATAATCAGGATTTCCTTCGCTGGGAGTTGCAAATGAGAAATATTTGGTCCGTAATGCAACAAACTTTGGTCGTGTATTTCACTGTTTTTCAACAACCTGAACATTTCAGCTTCTAAGTGACCTTCGCTGTCACGGGGTTTGGATAACCAAGGTTCCTCTGCACAAGTAAATAAATACAGCACAATACAGCTCATTGCAGTTAGGAAGTTATGAGTTCTTTTCATAGAAAATGTTACAGTTTCTACTGTAAAGCAGGATGCCAGGCTTTCCCTAGGGTTGAATTGCTTAAAATGTTTGCACATATTTGTACATATTTTATGCTTGACCATTGTAAATGACATCCTTTAGATGTTTTGAAAATGTTGTGAAAATGTATGAGCTAGAGATTGAAAAATTCTAACACTGGGAAATATGACAATAGAGTCAAATACGTTTTTTTAACTGGAAGTGAATGTCCTTTTATGTTTGTTTTATTTGCCCATCAATGTTATTTTTTATGTCCTTTGTACATTCAGATATGCAATATTATTGTTTTATAGCTGAACTATCCAGTATCAAGTGCCTGTTTTACATTTGTGTGGTTGTGACAGACATACATTACGGTACCTCATTGGTGTATTTTTCATTTGACTTGTTCAAAAAAAGCTACTTCCCCAGTCCCTAAAGGCTCACTCTGCAGTTTAAAGAAGCAATACATCTTAAGTAATTGCACAATGACAACCTTCATACCTCTCCATTGCCAGTATAGAAAACACAAGTGTTATCTTGTTATAGGTCATATCATACACCCACAGCACAGAGGCTAAGCTCAGCAAGAAAATTACCTACATGACTAGGAGTTGTTGGTCATGATCCTCTTCCATAAATTGTGTATTGTGGCTTCAAAGCTATGTTCAAGAGGCTGTTCTGTATAATTGCTTGAAAGGCTCATTTGAAAAAGGTATTACTTCCTTCTTCAGAAGAAAGGCAGGGGATATTTTCAATAAAAGGAATCATTCATTGGTGTCCCTTGTGTAAATGTGTCTTTTTCATCTAAAGGTACAAGTTGTAGGTGTGTGTGTGTGTGTGTGTGTGTGTGTGTGTGTGTGTGTGTGTGTGTGTGTGCCAGTGCGTATCTCTTCTTGAGTGTTTCTTTATTTTTCTGCACAAAAGCCTCAATCAGACACAATAAATGAAACCTAACATCTGTGGCCACTCTGTCTTTGAAATCAAGGACGTGTCCAAATCCTTCTTCCTCGTGTCCCTCCTCTCTTCTTTAAGTCATGCTTTCTTTCTGAGTCCTCCCTTCTCCGTCTCTCTGGCTCTTCCCATCTCTTAACAGCAAGCGGCAATAATGTTTCAAGTCATCAAGGCTTTTCCTTTTTCAGAACACGACTGAGAGGACGTTTTTAACACTTTTAAGAGCGGGTAATCTAGTGAAGCTTTACTGTCACTGTCACTGTCGCTCCTGCCTCTCTTTAAAGACCGATCTTCCCCTTCCACTTGTTTTACAGCCATTTTTCACCTCTAATACTCATCTGGCTACTTTTATAGGCCTACTCATGGAAATAGTATGCTTTAGTCTAGGAAGATACGAGTTGATAGGTACAAGTTACTTTGGATAAGCTTGGTTATGGTAGAGATCCAGTGTTTTTTTTTTTTTGGTGAGATAACTTGCTAGTGTTGGCAGGTTTAAGAAGTCGGGTTAAGATCTAGGGTTTGGTAATGCAGGTAGGGTTAAGATGTTGGTCCAATTAGAAACCATCTTAACTCATACACACAGAAAAGTAAAGGTGCGAACTGGAAAACTGAAAATGGTTCTTCAGAGTGCTGCCATAGAAGAACCATCTGTGTGGAACCTGATTCCACAAAGAACCTTTCAGACTTTAAAGAACCATTTCTGCACTCCTTTGCTTAGACACCTGCATTGTGTTTTTGTTTATCTGCCCTTGTATAGCCTCATTTGCAATTGCACAATATATACTGTGGAGGTATTTGCCTATCTCTTGATTTATTGGCCGTCACATCCACATTTATGCCATCACCCATCATCCAATAACTAAGGATTAAGAATCTTAAAAGGTTTTTGAGCCAGGAATGGTTCTTCTATGGCATCACTCCGAAGAACCATGTTCAGTTCCAGTTTGCACCTTTATTTTTCTGTGTAGTTATGGTTTTGGTTATTGAGACACAGTTGTCTTGATGTCAGACTCAGGGACATTTGCTTTAGAATAATAGTGTAATTGTGTAACTGGCCATCCAAATTCAAAAGCCTACCCATCTCCATACTGTCATCTGCATGAGCACATATGCACTTTTACCGAAGACAAATTTGCGGAAACAGACAGTAAAGTAATCTAATCTAATCTAAAAACAGAGCGAACACTCTGTCATCTTGTTTACAGCCATTCGTTTGCATTTATAGGACAATTAGATGCCACATTGCAAACTTAAATAGGAGCTTAATTTGCATCACTGTTAATTCGATGAATGTAATGTGACGTCTCAACTGTTTGAATGACTGCTTTAAACGTTATTATTTGGGTACTTTATTATAATTGAAGCAATTCTCCACATTGAACGGACACTTTCATGGCATTCTTCCTCCTTCTGTCCTTGATGGCCCAGCGTTGCTGAATTGATATACGGAGGGAACACAACACACCGTCCTTTTTCATTCCTCTCTCCCTCCCCTCTCTCCTTCTTCTCCCCCGTCTCTGACCAGCTCAGTGTGCTTTAAGTAGAAGGAACCGGTCTCCTGGTGTGTCATATGAGAAGGTGAATGTGGGTTGAATATTAAAAATAGAAAGGATCGGACTGAGATAGAAAGAAAGAGAGAGAGAGATGGGGGGGGGGGGGGGGGGGGTGCGGGGGGAAAAACAAGAGGATGACGAAAGAAAGCCAGGCGGTTGGAAGAGGTGGATACATGTATAGAGATGAGAAAGGAGATACCCAAAGCGAGACAGACAGACAGACAGACACAGAGACAGAGAGAGAGAGAGAGAGAGAGAGAGAGAGAGAGAGCGAGAGAGGAGAGGAAATGTCTATTTTTACCGGTGGGGGTGTTGGTAGAGAGATAAGGGAATGTGATAGGCTTCTGCATTAGGCCAAAGAGGAGGATTTGGCTTGTACAGGCACATTCATACGGATTCTCTGACTTGACTGCCACTTACCTAACTGCAGTGTAGAGGAAATCCTACCCATCCATCCATTCTTCTATTTCTCTGCCCTTCCTCCTACATTAGCCCTCCTCCCTCCATCCACGCCTCGTCATATCTCCTCCTCATCCTATTTTCCATTGTTTCTCCTCAATTTGTTGCTTTATTTATCGCTTAACCTTCATTATGTTTGCCTTTACCACATTTTTCTTTCTTTCTTTCTTTGCATTCCACCATCCTTCACCGTCCTTTTTCTGTGCCTCCTTCCATTTTTGCCTGTCTTTGTGTTTTTTCAGAGACTGGGCAGGGATCCATTTTTTTGGGGGGGACATTAGACATTTATTCCAAAGCTACTTGCTATAATATGCTGCCGGACTAACCCCATGTCCCTGCAATGTAAGATAGGCAGAGCAAAACACTGTATAGGCTGATAGGTTAATAGCCTACAAAATGTCATACACGATGTTAGATGAGCCCTCGCAATTGGTTGCAAAATCAGTTTGGATCCTAAGAGAAATTGTCATGGCCCCCGGGGGAAAATGTTTAAAAACCATTTCTCTGCCCAGTCTCACAATCTCATCTGCATATCATTTCCTCTTACTCTGCTCTTTTTGTCTCTCTCCTCATCCTTCACTCCTTTAGTCAACCACTCTCAGTAAATCTGCCACTCTTCTTTCCCTTTCCCTTTAAACGTCCTCTCCGTTTTGCCTTCTCTCCATCCTCCCCTCTCTGTCTCTCTCCCCTGCTTCCCTTCATCCCTCTTCCTCTGGATCGATAGATGACTTCCTGTGTTCAGCGGGTTGATAGCAGTGTTTAGAGACCACGGGGTTCATGTTACCAGTGCTGTGTGTGTGTGTGTGTGTGTTTTTGGTGCGTATGTGTGTGTGTGTGTGTGTAGGTGCACGTGCGTGTGTGTGTGTATGTGCGCGTGTGTGGCATGTGTGTCCGTGCATGTGCTTGTGTGAACATGTGCGCAGAAGTCTGCTCATACATGTTTGTGTGGGCCAGTCTATATGTGTGTTTGTATTTGCGTTTATGTTTGTGTGTGTGTGTGTGTGTGTGTGTGTGTGTGTGTGTGTGCATGCCCTAAAGGGTTGGAGGGGCCTTTGGGGTCAACAGTGGCAGGACGCTCGTCTCTGCCCTGAAGCCTGTGCGATTGAAACCTGCAAATTAACACTCACCGCTTGTTTAAGAAGTTGGGAGGAAAGGGAATTCAGATTGACTTTTTGATTTGTAGTCAGTTATTTTCCGTCAACAGGCAAATTATATCATATGGCGGTGAAGGTTTCTGCGTCGGCACACGTCGGATAGTCAAGGATATCGCAAGAAGAGAGCTGTTTCTGCCGTGGTACTTGACATTCAGGCAACAGGAGAGGCAAGATGGTGGGAGCAAATGGCACCAAATGGCTACAAGTACGGAGGCCAACCAATGACTGCAAGGCTGCGGGTTCAATCCCTTGGCATCAACCGGACAGTCTGTTCCTCTTGTGAACTTGTAACTGGAGGATGGCTGGTGTCCGTCATCGCTGCTGAAGTGTACTTGGACTCCATATTTCGGCACTGCGACCACTCTTGTGCTCTGACCTCACCGAATAAAGCCAATAAAGTAATCTTGAATCTTGAAATCCACTATTATCTGCTAACAACTCTTCCCGCTGCTCTTCCCTGGGCATAAGACAACCGAGCTGTTTTAACAGACTGACTGACAGGCCGTGATGTCCTTAAATCCCATAATAGCCCCTCTACATCCATCGCCCTGGGCAACGCGCAGCAGTAAATGGCTTCAGTTTGTCTGAGGTGTACCCAGAGAGCCTAAGAGAGATCAATACAGTCACTCACAGAATCATTGTTTTAACTCCAGCCCCAGCACAGGCCCTGCCATAAAACTCCAGCTCCACTCCAGATCCCAAACCCTCAGGCTCCCACAACAACACCGGTGTAACAGCAGCAACTTAAAGACCTAAAGAATGGGCTGCCCAGGTGGATCAGCAGGCTGAGGTGTACACCGTGTACGCACAACACCGTAACACTGTGTCTGGCTCGTAACCTTTATCTTGTATCATCCACTCATGCTCTCCCATCTCCTTACATCTAGGGTTGGGTATCGATTGAATTTTTTTCAGTTTCGGTTCGGATCCCGCTTCCTTATTCCAGTACCACTTTGGTACTTTTTTTGGTACTTAATATAATAAATTCCAATTTCACATATCATTTAAATGCAGAATTAGTCTTGCATTAAATGTCAAAAACAGGAATAGTGATTCATTACTATAACTGTAAACATATAGTAGTGCAGTGGAGTGGAATAACTGATTTTTCTGTTTTTGTTAAAGTGCCCCATACTGAAATTAAGGATAACTTTCAGTGTAAACAACATATGCGAGAAAGTGAACTTTCAGCTGCAGTGTTTCCCTCATGTTGGGTCCCTGTTCTTCTGCCTTCTTCTCTAACCTGACATGCTAATAAAACATTATTTGATTAATTTACAACCATATCAAGCTGGCATGCTCACTAGCAGCTAAGAAGGTTGTGTTAACAGTTGAGTAGCAATCACATTATTCTAGCTTCGTGTTACTCCATCAATACCTGTCAATACCTGTCCTGTTAATGTCCCCACTCTAATGCGGTCGAAGACTGTACATTGATTCAAGTTGATTCTGTGCGTTTGCAAATGTTTTCATAAATTCGACGTACAGCCTGGCTTACAAGCCACACTTTTGCAAGTGTTACATTTTGCTGTCGTCACCTGCTTTCTGATAATAGAACGAAACTTTAGACCGTTTGTTCGTGTCTTGGACTTTTGACTTAAGAGCACAGAAACGAATCAGCGCATTGTGTGTTCATTATTTAACGTCATCAAACCATAAATTGATGCCGTATTTTTCAAAGCCTTTATTCGGTAGTAATCGGCACCAGAAAAATACGGTCGGTATCTCTAATGTACCGAATTTCGGCACCCATCCCTTACAACTGCTCTAAAAATGCCTGCAGTATGCTTCAGCTTTGTGTTGCAGTTAGTTTTATAGTTGATTTGACTTTCAGTCCCCAACTCCTGCTCTGTCCCCCGGCTCAGCTTCTCATCTGACAAACACTGGTGGAACGAGGAGTATCAGCTACATTTCACTGCTGGTAGTTAGAAATGCTTTAGCAATCTAACCAAGTGAATACTTTTCCAGAACAGAAAATTACAGCAATTAAGTTTCTATTATACAGCCAACAGCCTTGAACAACAAATCAATTTCACCACGTACATTTTACTGCATTGACTATGCTCAAAAATGTAAACAAACACAACGCAGTGTATTTGTCTATTTGAACAAAGCTCTATACATTGGAAAAACAACGGCACACTGGCGGCTCTAGTGCTAATCCTCCTGCCACCAGCTCCAGGTCCTGACCCAGACTCTGAAAACAAGCCATGTATTTTATTGACTGTTCTGCAGACCCAGGCTGCTCCCCTCCAGACGACTGAGCTCCAGCCTCCAACATCAGTTCCATGTCTATTAACGGTGTTGGGTCAAGACCTGACCCCACTTATACCTTCACCTCTCCCCCCCATCTCTCTCTCTCTTCCATCCTCCCCCCATCTCTACATCCTTTCATCCCCTCTCTTTACCAAATGACTCCCAGCGGACCTGCTGCCACCTCTCTCTCTCTCTCTCTCTCTCTCTCTCTCTCTTGCCCCTTGGCTAAACAGTATTTATAACGATCTGACCCTGGGACCTCTCTCTGCTAATGATCTTTAGCCCCTTCCAACACAAACACACACGCACGCTGACAGACAATAACCCGTGGCCTTGTTTTGTCCTGTTTTTTTTTTCTTTTGTTATCTTAAGATAAACTCAATGTGGTAAACACTGAAGTTCTGCAGTAATTACATTCCCAGCCATGATAACTTGAACAGCCCTAAACTGAACGCTTCTTTTACTCAATACAGAATGTAAAGTTCTCCGACCAGAGAAATTAGAAAACCATCCCCTCTTTAAAAGGACTGCAGCTGAGGAGTGTCAGTTCTGAGGATCCAAAATGGCTGTCTCCCATTTAATAGTGCTGATACAGTTTAGACGTAGAAAAGAAAGGGATGGCACCTGCCTTGTTAACAACAGAATATGACATGCACCCGTCCCTTATTTACCACTAGTTTTAGTGGAAAATTTTGAGAAAACAGTGCTTTTATGTCCCCATCGTGCCCCTTATTAAATGCTAACAAACCCGTATGTGATGCTGCTTCAGTCTCACCCGCAGGGAGAGGAGAGGCTGTCAGCGGTGACACCACTCAACATATTTGCAGCGCTGAATAAAAGAGCAGCTGTGTACAACGTTCGTGGCGGTGGGACTCGGATAGAAACTGACTATTTCAACTTTCTACTGTGGCCATAGAGATTGTAATGAAAATAAGGAGAATTCACGTTATTCCCTTGATCTTAAACATTTCAGTCAAGATTTTTGGAAGAGTTTTATTGATGGTTACAAATAAAAATCTGTCTAAGCTTAGAGGACTAGCACAAACTGTAAGGCTACTTCTTTTGATTGGCTAACCACAGCTTTAGTGAAGGTCTCCATGAATGTGATGTTTGATTTTTCAATGTATTTTGAAATTGTAAAAGGTTTCTTCACATTTGTAATGTGTGTTAAAAAAAGGCTCTGTTTTGAGTTATATTAGGTGAAGAAAGTTGCATAAAGCCTCCAAGAATTTTTTAGATTTTATCCCAAACTTCTACGGTAAAAAAGTCCTTGATATTTGGTAGTTTAAGAGCGTAGTTGGTTGCTTCGTGTTCATCCATTCATCGCCCTTCATCCCTCTAGTATCCTTTCAATGACAGAGACAAGTTACCGCACAGGTCCGGTCCTAGACACAGAATGACGCTGCCTAAAGACCTCTCAGCCCTCAACCCAACACACACACACACACACACACACACACACACACACGGACACACACGTATGCGCAGCACATAAAACCTTGCACGCACAAAAAACAAACCATTGTGCTCTCTCTCTCTCTCTTCCTCTCACTCTCATTCTTTTTCTCTCTCAAGGCCTCTTCAAGCCTCGCGAGTCACACACACACACACACACACACACACACACACACACACACACACACACACACACACAACCACACACACAAAAACAAACTCTCTCTCTGTTCCTCCCCCTCTCTCTCAAGTCCTGTCAGCAGCACTAGAGCCTGATATGAGGCCAGAGACAGAGGAAATGAACGATGGGAACCGGTGCTATTATTCAGCAGCCTCTTTTGACCACAGAACCAACAACATGAGAGGGAATACGTCTATTCTCTCCTCGTGGGAAATCAATCTCGAGCCATAATACAATGTTTCCAGGCCCGCTCTCGTGTCGTGTCGATGGGTCTTGAGAAAGACTCTCTCTGTGGCTGTGAGGCTTTGAGGACACATGAGTGTGTGTGCCTGGTTTTTGTTTGAGGGCTCATGTGCACTCGCTGAGGTCTTCAGCCTGTGTGTGTGTGTGTGTGTGTGTGTGTGTGTTTGTGTGTAATGTGTGTGTGTGTGCCTCCTTTTCAAAAGCCGTGCTTCCCCCTCTGTGATCAGACCTGTGCTCTAACTTGTCTCTGGGTGTTTTGTTATTTTTCAACTGACATACAGTGAAGAGCTGATGAAAGGCTAAGGCTAGATAGAAGCATCCAGTTAAACTCTTTAAAAACATCCTTACACACACACGCACACACACATTTCCGCATACACACCCTTACAACCAGAGGAGACTTCATACAGTAAGTATGTGATACTACACACACATTTAGACACACGTGAGATCGACAAAATCACAAAAACACACTCACAAGTTTGTATTAATTTACTTGTGAGGACAATCCACCGAAATATATTCATTTGTTTTGTTTTATTTTACATTCATTCACCCTAACTGTCACCCTTGATTTTAATTTGAGCCCTCAGCCCTGCAGATATCCACAGGCCATGCAGGTGTGTGAGCGATACACATGATTTACTAGCATTGCGTGTTACCATTACAAAGCTATCTTCCCTGTTAGCATTACAAAGTTATTTTTCCTACCGTTTTATGGTCTGTTGAGAGTGGAGACAGCGAAACAGTTGACACGGTACGACTAACATCAACACAGACCAACAAAAATACAACATGGACTTGTATTTGGTTGCTTGACGATGTGGTTTTTTAATGAGGATGAACAAGAGCGGTATGAGTGTTTACCCGCTAAGCTCTGCCTCTCCATTTATATTCATCCATTTAAAAGAGCTCCTTTTGAAATGGAGGACTGACAAAATGTCACCACTTTGGAAAATGTTCCTCATCTTTCAAGCCTTGTGAGCTCATTTAGCATCAGGACATCACGACAGAAGCACACTCACACACTCACACGCTCACACACACAAGGGCAGGTTGTATACTGAGGTTATATACTTGGATTCTATCTTTGTTTCTTTGACTCCTTTTGTTGTTTCGCCTTTATCTATTAAGGTAGAATGCACCAGAACTCTGCTGCATTTAACAAAAAAATACCCACTTGTGAGGATATTTCTGCTTGCTGTCACAAGACACACTACTCAGGGGAGGTGTGGAGATTTAGGGTTAAAATTAGATAATGGTTAGGCATTTAGCAGTGAGGGTTGAGGTTACAATTAGGGGTTAACGGTCAAAGGAAACCGCATTTGTGTGTCAAAGTGGTGAAGAGCTTGTGTGCTCCTGTGTTTATGTACGCATATTGTATGTGTATACAGGTTTGCTTTTCTTGTGTGTGTGTGTGTGTGTGTGTGTGTGCCTGCATGTGCCTGTGTGAGTGCAGATGTGATGAACTGATGGATCCTGTGTGAGGAAGAGACGGATATTGTTTGCTTTGGCACCCGACCCGAGCCACAGAAAATTAGTAACAAAGTCATGGAGGCGTAACTGACAAGTTGTGAACATGGATTCAGTCTCATGGACTGCTATTCACTCACTTAATTAGGAACTAATAACACCTCCCTTCTGTTGCCAAAACAAACCATTTGTCTGCAGTGGGTACCCCTGGCAATGCCTGGTACATTATGTATCGTGACTGCAGGGTAGGGCTCAGTTTCTGACTCATGCCATCCCACCTCTCCTCCTGTTTTCCATGTCTCACTTCATGTTGCGTTATTGAATTAAAAGCCATCATACCTCGATTTTTTTATATCTTGTGTTTTCTTATTTGGAAGGAAAATTCACATCAATGGGGCAAGTACATTTCTTGACCCAATTTTAAACATTAAGTAATAAAAAAAAAACTCTGGACATAACTTTGACAGTAGGAATTCTTCTAGTCCTGAAAAAGCTTATTTTCTGGAGAAATTTTTTCATCAGATAGCAGCCAGCAGTATAAAAAACTAAGAAAAAGTCGAAGCTGGATGACCTGCCTTCTTTTGATTTTTACTCCACAGTGGTTCCTAGATTACTGCTGTTTGTCTTTTTGAAGGCATACATTAATTCCTTCAGTCAGCCTCCAGCTTTGTAGAAATATACTTTCATCTCTCTCTTTCTATTACTTCATCATTAAATCCTGCGTTTATAGCCTGACCTGAAAAAATAACCCAGCAGTCAACCAAGAAAACAACTTCCAATGACTAAGTACCTATCTAATACTGTGTGTCTGTCTGTATATGTGTGTGTGTGTGTGTGTGTGTGTGTGTGTATCTCCTCCTGTTTCGTCAGATGGGACGTTTGTGATCAGTAGTAATGATTACAGCTCAACTTCCCCTCTCTACCACTCTTTTCTTCAATTTTTACGACTAACTGATTAACATCTTAATTAATTCAAGTATCTGTCTTTATAAAATTGAGAATATAAGCACGAAACGCTCCGCTCTTTCCATCTCACTTGCAAGACCTCTATTCTCCATCGTAACGATTGCTAACAAACAGAAAACAAAACGAACGCTTAAAATGTGGTAACAACCTTAACTGAGCGTTGTTTCTCCCCCTCTCTCTCCTCTCTTAGGACCGTCTTCAGTGATCAGTAACGACGACGACTCGGCCTCTCCTCTTCACCACGTCTCCAACGGCAGCAACACCCCCTCCTCCTCGGAGATGGGCCCCGATGCAGTCATTATCGGCATGACCAAGATCCCAGTGATAGAGAACCCGCAGTACTTCAGGAGCACAAACAGCCTGCTCAAAACCGACACTTGTAAGTGAAGCTGTACTTACATATTATCATCTCAATTAGCTTTCACGTGCAAGTACCAAGATGACCTACAGGTTAATCATTTACCAGTCAAACAACTACGAGTTAAAGCACAATAAAATCACATGTATGTATCACAAAGTAGACAAGTTTACAGTTTATGTCATATACTACATACATTATGTTGCAAGACAGTCAACTTGGTACCTTGAGCCTTGCAAATCCCAAAGACAGTTGAATGACAATACTGTGATGAACCTGTGGGGAAGATCTCAGTTGAACTTATTCTCACGGTGGCCATGTTGAACTTACATATTGGCATATATCAAACTAGTGTTACTTCAACACATAAGGAAGGGCTTCAGATAAACCTACTGTAATAGTTATTAAATTATCTACCAATCTTGCTAGCAGCAACTACAATAACTGCTTTAATTTAGCAGGGATGTTAGCTAGCTTACTAGCTAATTAGCTGGTTGCTAGCTACATACGTTAGATTCTGTTAGCTAGCTATTCATAGTGGCCTATTCTATCACCACATGGCCATCTTGGTAGGAAAGTAACAGGTGATTATAATAAATTAACAGGTGATTATAATTAAATGACAGCCACAGCCAATGAGCTGGTAAAGCACCATATTGGTAGGAAATGCATGTGACATCATGGGAACTCTGTGAACTCTGTGAAAGATATTAGCCTACCGCTCTTCAGCATATTATACATTTGACATAAGCATTAGGAGAGCAATGAGAGCACGTCACTGTATTGCCCTATTATGGCAACACATACATGTGCGTGCGTGTGTGTGTGTGTGTGTGTGTGAATACATGGAGGTTACCATAGCAACTCCTTCCCTGCTGTCATGGCAATGGCCTTGGAACTGCTGATGATTAGCTGTCCATCCTGAAAGGAAAACAGGAGAGTGTGTCCATTGACATGTAAGTGTGTGTGTGTGTGTGTGTGTGTGTGTTGTGTGTGCTCCATCATGTTACGCTCATATCCATTCATAAATTCTAGGTCAGACTTTTATGTGTGTGTCATACACATACGGAACCACATACATTATACATTATACATTGTTCTATGTCTACGTATCTGTCCCTATTCAAATAAACATTGAATAAATAAATTAGAGATACAGAAAGAGCAACAAACAGACAGGGAGCACAGACGAATATTGACCTGGTCCATCAATGTGACATTATGATTATTGGCAAATCATAAAAGCCTCTTCAGGCTATGGCCTTGACTTACAGTAAACTATGGAATTGTGTATGTGTGTGTGTATGTGTGTGTTTGTGTGTATGTGTGCCATTAGGTGAGAGCTAGGTTGAAGAGGTAAAATCCAGGGTAATGAGGGTGTGTGGGTGGAGGTAACTGGGGGGTGGGGGTATAGATAAGAATGGCGATGACGCGGCATAAAGGCCACGCCTACAAAGTGCGGTACAAGTGCGAAACGCTATTCAATATCTTTGGGCATCCTGTACATTTCACATAAATTATCAGAATACAGCAAAAGCAACCACAGAAAATGTTGATTTTTTGTTTTGCCCATAGAAATATAGCGGGGTATATCACTTGAACCGCACTTTGTGGGCGTGGCCTGTTTGAAACGTCACGGCATTCTTATGTATTCCTTTACAGGGTGACCTCTTTATCCCTACTATATAACTAAAAGATTGACTGGGGATTTACAGCCTAAAGACAAGAATGAAACATCTGAGAATCAATGAAAGTCAATACTCTACTGCAGTGTGTGTGGATTTGGTGTGTGTGTGTGTGTGTGTGGGGGGGGGGGGATGGGGGGGGGGGGGATGGGGGGGGCTTAGAGGGAGAGAAAAAGGGCCGCTTGTGTTTGGTTGCTTGCCGCTTTGCTTATGAGGGAAAAAGAGAAAGGCAAAGAGAGATAGAGAAATGGAAAGAAATGGATGATTTTGTGTTATGCGAGTGTATATGTGAATGCGCGTGCGTGTGTGTGTGTGTGAGTGTCCATGTGCACGTCATGTTCATAATAATTTTTGTGCAACTCTAATGGAGTGGACAACCTGATGGAGGCCATTGATCTGTTCTTAATATATTGCAGCCACATGAACTCTTACTCTGACCGACTGTCTGGCCCTCTGCCTTTGCAGTCTGTACAAGAGCCTTTTAGAGAGAGTTTGGCCAAGTTGCACCCAGGGACTGAACTCTTTTAACTGATTGCACTAACCACTAGCTTGTATAATATTGAACATTAAAAGCAGTAGCTGGTACACATTGCCACTGAAACAACTTTGTGACACAGGCCTCTTCTAGGCAGTAATGAACAAATAATTACTGAGAGCTGATGGATCGTTGTGCAATCACTGGCGCTGTTAGCTCTGCTGCAGAGTATCAATTGTACAGCTTACCTCTAAAGTGAACACCTCATTAACAATAATAACATCAGACGCATTAGCAGCACGTTGCATTCATTGGTAGAGTTACAGAAAACCATGCATGGCTTCGCAGAGGTGATAACTATTGTGTTTATAGCATGTCTCCTTCGTCCCACCTACGCATACAAACTGTAAACATGCATGTCTAGCAACTGAAGAAGCCTTTTCTTCTTCTTCTTTGATATGTTACACCTTCTGCTGGGCTTCCTCTCTCACTTTTTCCACCGTTTCCATCCCAGCAGATTTTTGGGGGTTTGTATTGTATTTGTATCTAGGGAATGGGGATTAACACTGTTCTGGAAAATCTGATTCATAAGCGAACACGTGCATACACGCCGCATACGGCTGCACGAGCTGCACGAGCGTGTAATCCCTCCCACGCGACATTCATTCATTCATTTATATATAATGTATATTGGTAAAGAGCAGGTTTGTCTCTGTCCATCTTGCTGTTTTCAAGACATCTGTAAGTCAAGTCTCCTCCAGGTCTTCAAGTCTATCACCACAACACCTGTTGTGTCAGCATGTGTTGTTCTTACCAAATCTTTTACACTGTCACACAAGAAAAAGGACAAAAAGGACAGTGAAAAGGTTACAGCACTTCACAGGCAATTCTGCAAGCCTCTAAAATGGGGCTCAGAAATCCATGAATAAGACTGCAAGACTTACAAGATCTTGTAACTCTTGAAAAAAGGTCTGCAGACCAAAACATCGACTAATACAGATACCATAAACTGCAATTTAAGCCTCCAGCGTCTTTCTTAGTAAAAAAAAAAAGGCACAAGAAAATGACAGTGTGTTTGTAAAGGCTACTGAAAAATGTGATGAAATAACAGGTTTTTATCGTCCCTGAGCACCAACAGAAGGGTGTGGTGAGAAATGACATTAGGTGTGTTAAAGATGTGTTAAGTTGACACAGCATGTGCTATTAATAACGCATCATTCAGTGCGCTTACATGAAACACACTGATTTGTAAGACAAACTGTCAATAAGACAGTGGGACATTATAGCAATAATACCCAGGCGGGTAATCTTTACTGTGATTATGGGTACAACGGCGACTCAATAGATATTAGGTAATAGCTTTTGTACAATGGTAAACAATGGATGTGTATTGACTGAAAAGTTTTCTCTAGCTTAGTGTACAGACATGAAAACAGCCTTGGTTACCACAAGTATTGGAATAACAGCTGATAGAATACAGCTAGCAATGCTTTATGGGAATTGTTAACATGGCTGGAATGCATCTTTGACCTATCAGATTGCTTGGCTGAAACTACATACAATATTTACACTGTAATTTTCAGAACATCCTTATGTTTGTACTCAAGGAGGACACAAGGTGTTATTTCAACATCCAGTGTGATGGAAAGATTTTGGGCAGATGAGCGAAGGAGGAAGGAAAGGGCAGATGGCAAAAGGGGGAAATAATTATTTCCCCAGACATTAATTTATTAGGTTGTTTAGGATGCTGATTAAGGAGGATAGGTGTGAGAGGTGGATCTATAGGGAGAGATGGATAGAAGGGGAGGGAGGGGAAAGTATGGATGGAAAAAGGAGGGAGGAGGAAGAGGAGGAAGTGGTTGATGGGAAATATTATTCCTCTTGATGTTAATGTTCTAAGAACGGTGATAAAAAAGTGATTAACAGGTGTGAGATGTGAAAAATGGAAAGATGGAAGTGGGAGGGGAAAGAGGGATGGAAGAGGAGATTGATGGAGGGATGGAAAGGGGGAAGAACATGTCCCTAGATGTTAATGTGTTGAGGATGTTGATTAAAGAGTGATAAGTTTAACAGGGGGTAAGGAATGGCTGCAGGGAGAAATTGATGGATGCAGGGAGGGATGGCAAATGAGAAAAAGTGATGAACAAAAGACAAAATGAGAGATGTCCAAATGAAAAGGTGGAGAAAAAGTGAGAAAAAAGTTGGTAGATAGGGAATAATATGTCTCCAGATGTTAATTAGCTGAGGATGCTGATTAAAGAAAACAGACGTGAGGAGTGGCTATGGGAGGTGGAGACAAAGAAATGACAGAAGGATAGAAAGAGGAATGGAAAATGATGGATGGGGAGACAGAGGGGTGGAAAGCGGGATACATGGTGATGTTATACATAACAACTTAATTTTGGAGGTCGTTGATTAAAGTTGCTATGTGCAGGAATTATGAATGAATCGCAGCAGTCACAGTGGTCATTTATTTCATTCATTCATATATTGTTTTTACCTGCTTATTCGGGGTCACAGAGGGGCTGGAGCCTATCCCAGCATGCATTTGGGCAGAAGGCAGGGGAACACCTTGGATGACATGGTTGCCAGCCCATCATAGGGCTAACACAGATAGACAGACTATCACACCTACACTCCCATTCACACCTATGACCAATTTAGACTCTCCAGTCCACCTGACCTGCATGTCTATGGTATGTGGGAGGAAACCCACAACAACATGCAAACTCCACACAGACAGAAAGGACCAGGAATCAAACTCAAGCAAATCAATTTGCTGTGAGGTAATTCAATTCAACTGAGAGAAAATCCTACAAAATCCCTTAAAGGTCACCCCTTAAAGGAGAAAGTGTAGCCTTACATGATTTTAGCTTATAATATCCTTCAAAATACAGCTGAGTATAGGCCCAGTTTACAGTCAGGAGTTTAGTTTATCTAAGTCAGAACAGTATTCGCACTACAACCATAGCACCAAAACAGGGAAGGCTGTGAGAACAATAAAACCAAAACCTCCCGCCAACCACTACTGCTATAAAGAAGTATATGAGAAAATGTATTAGCCAGTTGAGGATGTTAATTAAGGAGAACCGGTGCGAGGCTGTTTCCACGGGTAAACACTTAGTACACGACCACAGTAGGAAATGGTGCGGTGGTGAGGTAATTAGCTGGTTAAATGGTGGGTAGTTGGCTTGTGGGATGCGGGTTAATTGTGTGCTGTGTGCTGCACAGGGAATTGTGGGTACACTGAGATCTCTGACCTGCTGTTGCTGTTTTGGAGTGGAAGACGTGATGTCATCATCAGGCATACACACATAAATGCATAAATGTAAACACAAGCGTTTACCTACAGACACACACAAACACAGATGCGGGTTTTCCTCCACCACACTCTTACACTTAGATGCTTTCGAGTGTCTGTTGTAGACCAGTGGTGTCTCTCATCTCTCTCTCTCTCTCTCTCTGTGTGTGTGTGTCTCTCTCTCTTTCTGTCTGTACAATATTGGGTTATAGTAGATCTCAGTAGCTTACGGTGTAGATCGATGCAGCTTCTCAGAGTCTAGCTAGGCTCTAATGTGATATTCTGAGTGGACAGCATTTCTTCAAATGCGTCTCGTAATCACATCACAGATAAATCTCAGCTGTCGGAGTCCTGGTGTGTGTGTGTGTGTGTGTGTGTGTGTGTGTGTGTTGGGAGGTATGGTGTGTGTTTGTCAGTGTGCAGACGGTTGCAGAAGATGTATGTGTTTTGGTGTCCCAGTGCTGGAGCAGGTTTGGTTTCAGTTATCATGGGGCCAAGGCTGCTGGCCCACAGTCAGGGATGGAAAGGGTTTAGTCAGGTCGTATTATGGGTGCCACACTGTTATTCATTCTCTAGAACGAAAAATTGGCTGAAAATATGTTGCAATAGCCTTCACGGTGAGTTGCCAAATTTTCTAAAAAGCAACTGGCATGGAGTCACAAGTTACTTAGCAACAGAGAGCAGGTTTGTGGACTCCGATCCAACTGTGGGAGAGTAGTGGAGAGAAAGAGAGCGGCCAAATTGTATAGCAGGAGAGAGGAGGAGTGGAGGAGAGGAGACACACTACGATAGAAAACAAGCTTGGATAACTTTCTGGTAGCAGATGCAAGTAAATGATATGATTAAATTGATACATGATTAAAAATGATATGATTAAAATGTGATAACTGAATTGTAATTGATGTAACGCCATGAGATCAGGCTTCTGTTGACTACTTAACCTGTAGTGTTTCTGTAGCTGAGCAAGACAAGGTGAAAATTAAGTTCTGTGTCTTATTGTCTCTCTCTCTGTCTCTATCTGTCTGTCTCTCTCTCTCTCTCTCTCTCTCTCTCTCTGTTCAACAGTTGTCCAGCATATTAAGAGACATAACATCGTGCTGAAGAGAGAGCTGGGAGAAGGGGCCTTCGGCAAAGTCTTCCTGGCTGAGTGCTATAACCTCTCGCCTGACCAAGATAAGATACTGGTGGCTGTCAAGGTAATCTGCACTGGTCTTATTTTGACAGTTGGATGCTGAATCTTTTTATCTCTTGAAAAAGCTTTTCAAAAGCAAAGAAAATATTTCTTCTTTTTTTTACTGTTAAAATGTTTAGAGTGGGTTTCATGTTCCCTGGGTCACGACACATATTACTAATTCCAATAAGAAAATTTAGAGGGGAAAATGGAGTTACTGTACAGGTTTTTCAAAGTGGACATCAGCCATATAATTGGTATCTTATTTCTCATAGAGTCTGTTTTCTGCTTAATTAATTTTTTGCTTAATGTATAGAAAATTTGAAAAATACTAATTAAGTCTGGGGATATTCAAAATATCCTTATGATTACTTGACTATGACTATTAATCAGTTAATTGAGCACTTACTGAACACACCTTTCATGAGCTATCACAAAGCAAAAACAGTTTACCATCTGCTTTTGAAAAAAATAGCTAAAATACTACCTATTCTCCATTAAATAAAACAAGAAAAGTTAAATAGGAGTTTAGTTCCAAAATGAGATATCCACCATTTTGAAAATTCCAGCTCTATAGAAAGATTGCTGGTTCAAAAATAAAACCCCTAATGTAATATTGAAGTCGAAGTTATTGCCTGCCTTACAACTTTTTCTCATGAGACGCATTTGAAATATTGAACAATCTCCATCAGGCAATCTTATGTTCCTTGAATTGGATACAGTAGCATTTTGGAATGAAATCCTTCATATGGAGTCTGTAGGGTATTTTTCATTCTACAATCCCCATCGCCTCGCCTCCATTTCCTCTCCCGTTGTCAGCCTTTCAAAAGAGCTTCTGGGTAAGCAAAAGGTGGAATTACACTCAAACCGCCGACTTCCGGGGTCAAATTGAATGGTTTCCCAAGGAGCCGGATGTCCGCGGCCTCCTCCCATCCTCTCTATCCCTCCATCCCTCCACCGAGAACGCTTTCTCTCCCCTGTTTGCGGTGAAACAGGATCTTATTGGTGGAGAACTTCTCATTAACAATACATGACCTGTGAGAGACCCCCCCCCCCCCCCCCCCCCCATCTGTCCTTCCTTACCCCCCGCTTCCTCTCTCTCCCTCCCTCGCTTCCTCACCCCTTTCCCCCGTCTCACCTGCAGCACTCTTCCTCCCTCCTCCTCCTTCCTTCCTTCTTCATCCTTCTACTTTACCCCTCCCTCAGCCTCCTTTCTGTCCTCACACTACCTATTTCCTTCTGGCTTAGCTCTAAACCGCTTGCTGGCCCACTGATGTTTACTGCCAGCTTAGCTTCAACTCAATCAGAGTACTTGGTATGCGCCTGAAAATCCAGGCAAGCAGACTCCCTGGTTGTTAAACAAGATGCTGTATGTTGCTGACTGCATATCGTTTCTGGTAAAACATTATGCACTCAGAGCTGCGCGGCTAACTGAAAAAAACGTTTGTCAGTGTTAACTGGGAGCATCCCCCCTAAAAATAAATGGTGCATACGTTTCACCCAAAAAACTGCTTTGACTGCTAGTTGTGGGCTTGTTTAGACAAGATGAAAAGGAATCACTGGGTTCATTTACAGATTTAGGTTTTTGTTTTTTTCAGTTACTTTGATTTTTCAAGTTCAACACTTTATTGCCATCTGGTTCATTGGGATTTGTTTTGGCAAGTTCCCTTAAAACAGACAGAGACGGACAAAGAATGGTTAAAATGAACCACAAGATGTAAAACACTTAAAATGCATAGAACATAAGACATAAGATAGAAGCAATAAAATACCATAAAATGAAATAAAATACCACAAATAAAATACCATAAACTAAGGCATTTGTACCATAGTGGGGTTTTTAGAAGAGGGAAAATGATTTGCAACACATTGTAGATTAGACTTTTTCAGTTGAGTCTATAGGTTATATTTTCCCGCATCATTTTCCCACCTGCCTACTGTACATCTCTTCCTCACCTACTTCGACTCCTCCTTTCTCTACACTCTTCTTCTTCTCCTCCTTTGTCTCCTCACCTCCTCTCCTTTCTCCCTCTGCTCCCTTCACCTTCTTCGTTCTGACTTTGCACTTTAAAAACCCCCTCACCCCTCGCATGTACGCACTTACGGTGTAAGTGTCCCACATGTACATACTTACAACACATTGCACTTTCCCCATACATGCTGCATTACAGACACATGTGCTCTCATATACACCACATTACAGTAACCTACAGACACTAATAGAGCTTAATGGTGCTGGTTTTACAGTTCCCTATCAATCAGCCAGTCATCCATAATACAGAAGCAAGTTTTACGGTTATATTATACACAGAGGTGCCATCGATCACTGACTCACATTTGCACGTACAGGAATACGCACACACACATACACACACGCCCCTATACACACTTATACTACTGTACATGTCATCAATCATTAACACCTGGCATTTCCAATAATGCGCTGCCAGTGGACCTTAAAACATGCAGATGTGAGTAAGTACAATCACTAGCTAGAGGTTGTTGATTGCTTTATATTTGTCCAGGGACTTGAATGTGCGTAGATTGGATGACTAACAGCACAATATTGTGGCGCTGAGCCTGGGATTTAATGCGACATCGAGTCCAATGACTCAGAACGTAATAGTTCCTAGATGTTCTTGGATCTCAGGGAAATCTCTGCTGTAACATTCCAGAAAGCAGCGATATGTGTTGCCCAATAATGTGACTAATACTTGTTACACTGGTCATTTGATACACCTAACAGAGAGCCCAGCAGCTGATTGGACCCAGCTGCACAATGAGTATTTTTAAGACTTTCTCTCTAATATGCCAAGAGAGAACAGATTTTTTTTAACACATTTTTGTTGCATCACAGATTTCCTTTTACCAGGAGCCCATAGTAGGCTGCATCTGTGTAGCAATTATATTGATTTTGATTGATTGATTTAATATTATTATAGTGTCATACATCATACTGGTGCCCAGCCCACATTGGCTTACAAGACACTGTGAAACAAAATGAAACAAAGTGATCAAACAAAAGGTACAATACTGAAAACAGAGAATGCATGTTGTCCATCTGCAATTCACCTTCAAATTACATTACATTGAATTTCACTATCATAGTATCCAATATCTCATTCAGAATTCAAAATAAATAAGGATTCCTTCCTTCTTTCCCACTCCATAGAGATAATAGTGTCAAGGTCAAGGTTTTTAAACAGGTATTGAAATCTTTGACCATCCTCCATCAGAAAGAAATCACTCTGAATTATCTTATCGCACAACTTAATTCTCCAATACTTTTTATATAGCACAATAAAACATAAAGTGAATTTCATTTTCAATCTCATTTAAGCCGCAGAGTGATAGCATAGTCGCCCTTCCTCTGGAGTGTTATTGTATCGTACAGTTTCAGTACCAAGGGATAATAAACCTGATCTTACCTAAGCACATAGTGATCTTTTACCTTTCGTTAGATTGTAGATTATAGATTCAAGATTCAAGAATTCAAGAAAAAAAACTTTAGTGTATATGGATTAAAAATTAGCATGTGGGCAAATAAACAAATGTACTTGCAGTTCCAAAAGTCACACTCCATCCTCTGGTGCAGGAGTTGTCTAACTCTAAATGAGAAATTTATTCTCACAGCCCGAGTCCTACAGCAGGCTCATTAAAACAAATTATTACTCTCGGCATGTGGGGACTCATCAGAGGAAGATCCTGAGGCCCAGGCTGTATTTCCTATACATTATCCACATACCATTTATATTTCAAACCTGATACTGGAGTGCAGGCTTACGTACTGTATCTCTTCTCTTCTTCTAGCATCATCACCCAGTATCACATTACATCCTGTAATGTACATGAACAAGCCTCTGTTTCAGGATACGTGATTGGTTGATTATGAGTGGGTGGAGTTACAGTCTGTCTCATTTTCTGGCTTCTCAGCATTCTGGCCAAAAGGTCACAGGGTCATTTCAGCAGCTTCCTGAGCTTTCTTAGCATCTTCCTCCTTGTCCTTCAGACCCTATATTTGTAATAGGATCTTACTTCTCCATTGTTGGTACACAGACAAATGCACACACACACACACACACACACATATATACACACACACACATATATACACACAAGGTGGAAAGTAAACGTATACCCATGTCATATACTGTAGGAAGGCGATAAATTATTCATGTAGGACAAGGAGCATTTTCTATATTTTTTCTGTAGATGTGAAATGAATATGGACCCTGTATCACTTTCATTTCCTGCAACTCTCTCTCTCATTCTCTCTCTCCCTCTCCCTCTCCCTCTCCCTCTCTGCTGCTCGTGTCATACAACGACCCTGACAGATTTCTTGATTCATGGTGGGGAGACAAAGATTAGTTTCAAAGGGAACCAGGGAATATAATGAATGTAAACAGTGTTGTACTTTGTAATGACTTGCATTAATATGAAATGTCTCCATTTTTTTGCTCTGCCATTGTGCCAGGTCTTGCTCGGTGCCAGTAATTTCACATTGTGTGTGCCGAGTTGCTATAACTCACTTTTACTAGGAAAGCCACTTACATTTTTTCTCTCTCGCAGTGGACATGAGCCAAAGAAATTAGAGCAGACTGGGAGCACAGTGAAAATGACTAATTGGCAATAGTGTATGTGGCATAATGTGTGAGTTTGTCATTGTCAGTTTATTGAAATGTCACTTCTGTGTGTGTGTGTGTGTGTGTGTGTGTCTGTGTGTACATATGTGTGTTCAGACTCTTAAAGAGGCCAGTGAGAATGCCAGGAAGGATTTCCACCGTGAGGCCGAGCTGCTGACCAACCTCCAGCATGAGCACATTGTGACTTTCTACGGAGTCTGCGTGGAGAGCGACCCTCTCATCATGGTCTTTGAGTATATGAAACACGGAGACCTCAACAAGTTCCTCAGGTACGGTTCTCTCCTTCATCACGTGTTTTCACAAACTAAATAGGTGTTGTTGTTCATGAAGGGACGATATATTGCAGTACCACACAATGACAGTACGCATCGTGGGGCAGAAAAATAAAGCGTGATATTAGCTGCATTTTACTCTGCTGTTGTAATCACAAATGAGACGGCTTGCCCATCACCAGTTTTCCAAAGACATTATTTTATTTACACTTTGTAATGACATTTTTGAATTGTTGACATTCTAGAATGTCTAGAATCTAGATGCCATTGCTAGAAAGATTTGTGGCTCAGAAATAAACATAATTCTGCACAGTCATGCCTTGTTGTTATTGAACTTTTATTTATTACATCATATCGTGGTTGTATCGAATCGTGAACCCCATATCGCGTATCGAATCGTATCGTGAGATAAGCAGATCATCCCATCACTAGTTGTTGTAGTCTATAAATCTAAAGTCTAAATCCACAATGCTCGTCAAACTCTCTCCTCCTCTCCAACAATTTTATAGTATTGTTATTTTTATGTGAAAATAAAAAACGTCATCTAAATTCCGTTTATTCAGAATGTCATTAATTAAAAAGCCTGTAAACTATTTTTGCCGCTGCATGCAAAAAATACAGCTTGATGCTCTTAAATCTCTCTTGCAGCGACAGGTGCAGTAATTTACATGACAGACATAAGGCATAACAGCTAGCAACAATGTTGAGGTCCACATGAAACAAACAACATGAAAGCCAACAAACAACAACTGGAGTCACTTCCATTAAAGACAAAAACTCCACCTTTCCCCCTCTAGGGCTCACGGTCCAGATGCGGTTCTGATGGCGGAGGGCCAGACCACCAGACCTGTGGAGCTGACCCAGTCCCAGATGCTGCACATCGCCCAGCAAATAGCAGCTGGCATGGTTTACCTGGCATCACAGCACTTTGTGCACCGCGACCTGGCCACCAGGTTTGCCAGTCAATACAAATTACACTCTGTATCTGTCAGTGTAGCCTTGATTATGTAATTATATTATATGGTAAATAGCAGCTGGAATGGTATTTAGTCTCACAACACCTCAGTCTATAGTCAACAGTCTCCTCATGGCGTAAAGTGTGTATTATATAAGCCAGCAGATAGCTATGGTCTACCTTGAATCACAACACCAGCAGCACTGAATGTGGATTGACTGATTGGTTTTGATGTATGAAATGAAAAAATATAAGAAAGACATCGAGGCCCTATTAAGCAGAGAAACTGTTCCAAAAAATAAAAATAAAGGGTGACTCAACAAAGTCTTGAGGCCTTTCCTTTTTTGGTCCCATGATGTTCTTTATAGATGTTCAAACATGCTGATAATAACGAATGTTTTACATTCAGAATATTCCCAGAATGTAAGTGACTTGTAACTGCAATTAATTCGTAAACGATCTGCCTAGAAACTTTTGTAAACCAAGCTCTGAATCTGCATCTTGGTAACAACTTTGACTGTCGGTGGACTGTTTTAGGTTGACTTTTGACATTTACTGACATCTGTCAGATAGAGCATAGTAGCCATAGTAGAAATCCTCCACCCTGCATTAACACTGCAGATCTTTCCAAACACTTCTCCTTGGGGGCGGAGCAACAGTGCAGCCGCAGTACAGCAAGCACAGAAACAGTGGAACTTCTCAGTAGCTACATCTTTATCTTCATGTGCATAATAACTTGTTGGTATTTGTTGCCTACTTTAAGTTTGTGTCTGCTTATGTTGTTGTCTGATAGGAACTGCCTGGTGGGTGAGAACCTGCTGGTAAAGATCGGAGACTTTGGCATGTCCAGAGACGTCTACAGCACTGACTACTACAGGGTAGGTGTATGTGTCGATATCTTTTCTGGCCCTTCTTTTAACCTTCCTCCTCCCCGCTGCATGGGCCCCTCTCTGCTCCTCCCCTGCATGGGCATGACTGGACTCAAGCAGAGTTAAGAGAAGTAGCATGCTATGGTAGGTCAACTAAACTGAGTACAGTGATCCTCTCTGCAGTGGAGTTAATTGTAGTTGTGTATAGCCTACTGTAACACTGTATATGACTGAATGGACTCAAAGGGAGGTAAGATAAGACAGCATGCTTTGGTAGGTCAGTTTACTAAGGACTATTTTTTTTAGATTTAATTTATTGTTTAATTACCCAGATAGTCCCTTTAAACTTAAGAATCGTCTGTTCAAGAGAGACCTGGCCAAGAAAGCTGCTTCATAACAAGCATCAATACTATTTAATACACTTTGTTGATGAAAAATGTTCAATGTAATTACAAAAATGAAATCTGAAACTCCCAAAAGGCGATGCTAATGATGAGTGAGGGTATCTGAATCACCGTTCAGTGACATACAGGATCTATTAGAGTGTTATTTTACCCCACTAATTTTATAAACTGAAAATACAAGTTATCACATACTGTAAGGGTTACATTTTCATTGTCTAATTAGCAGTGATGTTTTTAAATTGCATAATAGTACACTGATTTCTTGTGGCCCTTGTGGGAATCAAACCCCAAACCATAGAAGTATTGGAGCTATACATGTAGGACACAGGACCTGAAAACTGCCACTCCTATTCAAATACCTTGAATCGGACATAATAATAATATTGCATATAAAGGCCACATACTGTATGTGCACAGTAGAGATGTAGCTTGATGCAGAATGGGTGCAAAGTTGAGAGATACTGCTCCAAGTGTGTAATACACTGTATACAACAAGTCCATTAATGCTCCAGGAAGTGGCTTTCTCTATGTCAGTGTCAGGAGAAAGTTGTGTACACAGGCCAGTGGGATGTAACACAAGCTAACCCAACACATCCAACTGAGTCCAACACAAATACACACACACACACACACACACACACACACTCTGCATTCATACATCCAGCTCAGAGGGGGGTATAGAAAAGGCCAGGCCAGCAAAGGGGAAAGGGGAGAAGAAGTGCGGAGGCGAGTAACAAGAAAGAGGTGTGTGGGTGTTCACAAAGTGTGTGTGTGTGTGTGTGTGTGTGTACGTATGTATGAATATGTATTCTTGTGTGTGTGTGTGTTGCAGGGGAAGTAAGCGGCTGCAGTATGACGGCCAAAGTAACTAAGGGCTAAGGGAGAGCTGAGAGCATTTTTTTTCCTTCTGTACACTAATCTGTCACCATACAAAAAGGCCAATATCTAATAATACATAGTGATTGATTGATAGTGACTGTCCCTGTACCTTTTTCCAATCCACTGTCACAAACTGACATGACTGACAGTGACAGAGAGAGAGAGAGAGAGAGAGAGAGAGAGAGAGAGAGAGAGAGAGAGAGAGAGAGAGAGGAGGGAGCAAACATTGAATGACGCAAGAAAAGTCTTCATACAGGAAAAATTACAACATTAACTATAACATCGACACAACAATAATAGTGCATGTGCCATTTGATGGATGCTTGTATTTTAAGCAATTAACTGGACCATGACTGTATATATTGTTCAATAATGGTATCAGTTCATATTTTTTGACGTGAAAGGCATGTCTTTACATACTGCTCAATCAATCAGTGATCAAACAATGATTGGATCATTTTAACACTGAGTGTGTTAACATGCACACAGGTTTCCAGATAATAGTTCATATCCAGATTTAAGTCTTATTTCCTATCCCACTGTATATAGTGAGAATATACACAGTAAACAGAATATTCTGAATATTACCATAGAAACCATGAAAATCAACAGGATAAGGTGATACATGCCTCAGTATCCCAGACAATATTAGCAAATTCCAGATATGTTATTCTGCTTTCTCATGATTGGAATAAGATGTTAACTAGGTTATTCGTATTTCTTGTTACTTTGCTGTTAGTGATAGTTGGCATAGTTATGTTGTTTCATGACCTCAAAGCTAAGCCACACAATTG